>NC_085022.1:21094992-21394992 GCF_963692335.1 Osmerus eperlanus | reverse complement strand
GGATGAACTTCCTGTAGCGAGTTGAAGAAGGGCACGAATGGGGGACGACCGAAGTGGGTGACAGACCGCAGGCCGGTGAACAGGCTCTGGTTCCGCACTTTCTGGAAGTGACGTTCGCACACATACTGCAGTCGCATCCCACACAAAGACACACACAAACACACACAGACACACACATCACTTTACGTAACCGGTACATACTCTACAGACCACAGTTCCTTCATCAAGAAGACTCAAATCACTCCGTTCACTACAATAATATTTCCTGTCAGTCACCAGCATGGTGGTGCGAAGGTCGAACTTCTCAGGCAGCTGTGTGATGTAGGTGTGGACTGACACAAGGTCCTGAGTGTCCTTCTCCTCTACTTCCTTGATGATGTCAGACACCCACTCAAACTGGCGCTGTGTTCGTGTGACCCAGATGAAGTAGACCTTCAACACATCAGTCAGTGTGGTGATTAGTATGACGTGAGATGGCATACAGGGGTCAGGTAAAGATCTGTTTCAGGGGCACTGTACCTTTTTACACTGAATCTTAGACTTGTTTGAGGACACAAGGTCCTTTAGGATGGAGGCAAACGGAGTGACTCCGATTCCCCCCCCGACCAGAACAGACACCTCAAAGTCTGTCCACTCCTGGTGCCCTTCTCCAAACGGCCCGTCCAGGTACAGCTGAAGGTGTCATTAAACAGTCAGGGAAACATAGCTTAGCATTCACACAGCAAACACACAAATGCACACAAACATCCATGAACACACACACACACACACACACACAAACAAACAGGTGCTGACATACCTTAGGATAGGTGCCCAGCTCTGCAAGGCTCTCTGGAGTGTAGAGCTCTCTGAGTTGACTCGTCCAGGGCCCCACAGCGCGAATGTGCAGGCTGAGGGTTTTCTCGTGTGGGGCTGAAGTCAGAGTGAACGGGTGGTACTCGTCTGTGGCCAGAGCCAGGCAGGCTACACGGACCCACTGGCCTGAGCGGTACACAAAACCCTGCGGACGCTTGAACTCCAGGTACGTCACTCCTGCGGAAAAGCAGTCACGGATCGGTGAAACCAACATGTGACGTTACTATAAACACTGTGAACCGGAAGAAGATAACCCTCTCTGATTGTGAATTATTATTAAGATGAACAGGATGATGTTGATGATCATAATAAATGATAACTGTGGAATTAGATGGCTGTGTGTGGGACAGAAACTGTTCATCAATTTGTTTATTTCAATAATAATAAGAACACGCATCAAATATCCAACTACAACAGAAGTCTTTTGGTGTGGTGTAGTCTCTACTGTAGTCCTATACTAAGCTTTGATTGGCTGGGAGAAGCGGGGGTACCTGAAGGCAGCAGCTCAGCCTTCACTACAGGGATCTCCACCTTCTTCCTGTTCAGACTGATGAGCTTGTCTAGCAGGAAGAGCAGGGCTGGGGGGATCAGGAAGATGTGGAAGCGGGGCTCCTGGAGGAGGGCAAAGCTGCCATGGATGACCGTCTGTCATGGAGGAGCACACAGCCAAGACTCACTCCACTGTGGGACCTCCGTCAGGATCCACCACACCATGTTAACAGCGCAACACCACAATGGTGTGCACGAGGGGTTTATTTATTTTATTTATTTATTTTTATACACAGTGACAGATGGAAGGGGGGGGGGGGGGGATAGGAGGGGGCGCTCACCAGAATGTACACAAGCACGTAGAGGTTGTGTGTAAGCCAGAATCCCTGGAAGCTGATTCGTCGGAAGTAGAAGGAGGCGAACACGTACATGAAGGCAAAGATGAAGAGAAGCAGAATGCCTGTGAGGCCTGAAACAAGAACAGATGCATCCATGATGGAACCATTCACTTTCTGTGCTACAACGTTACGTTTTTTGAGATTCGTTTTGGTTTATTCTCCAGAGTACCTGGGACAGTCTGAAAGAACCACCATGTCCACGGCATAGGAAGTTCAGACCTGAAGATAGTAAAAAAAAAAAAAAATTATCCACAATCAGGAAAAATATTAAATTAAATTATATTTCAATGAAAAAAGTAACTGTTAGAATATAAAGACATTACCCGTTGTTAGACAGGATCTTGGGGAAAAGACAGGCCAAGATGCTGAGTTCACTGATAGAGAAGATGTAGACATTGACCACATGACCCAGACTGTGAGCAACTTCAGAGAAAGGAGACAAGGAAGTCAGAGTGGCTTCAGAACGTTTTTGGGGCCCAGTAATCTACACCTATTTGCCAAACTGTAGGGTCTGAATAGGCACGTAAATGAAAGATTACCGAAAATTATATTTAAAAACCTTGTAATGATGGCTAATTTAGTGTAGAATTTAGTGTGTAATGTAAAAAAAAACTAAACACAATAAAATATTCTCAAAGTGAAAGGTTCTGAAAACCTTCTGGAGACATATAGGTGTACCTATAACGAACATTAAAAGACCCTTCCCATCATCCACGTCTTCAGGCAGCGAGCCTCCACCTTACCCGTGAGGACGATGGCCGCCATGGCCATGAAGCGGTGGAAATCGATGGCGGCGTCGAAGGGGATGTAACGGTTGAGGAAAGTCTCTCGGAACATGGTGATGAGGTTCCTGCACACAGTCAGCAGCATGTAGGGGAAGAGGAAGGAGATGGCGGCGGCAGAACCTCGGGACACGATGATGCCCACCACCGAGGTCTCTGGGAACCCGGACGAGTTGGCCTGAAAACCATAGTCTAAACACAGAACTAGTGGTTTGTATATGTTAGTCCAGGGGCTATTACTCTCAAGCTCGCTCTCAAGCAGGCTCAAGCAGTTCACTCAAATTCAATTTGAGATTTAGTTACTTCTAAGAATTGACATACTTAACAAATAGTAGATGCTTTTGTGAGGCAAACATGCATTGCCTGTTTTCAACTGTATGAGGGAATGGCTTGTCAATGCCTTGGAGCAGGTAACCCTCATGACACTAACAGTCCTTGACAGGTTTCTGAGGGGGTGAGGGGTGGGGGGGGGATTGAGCACCAGAACTCACAATAGCATCTCTCCAGAGCCAGCCCAGCAGTGATGCCATAGACGATAGTGGAGCAAACAATATGGCGACGGTAGTTCTCAACAAAACGCTTGAACTGCTGGATTTTATTTTGAATTGGATTCCTGTTGTATTTGTCCCTCTTGGGTTTAACATAGACCTTCGGGTGATGGTTGCTTGGCCTAGGATAAGGAGAATACAGGTAGTGCTTTAAAGTTGGTTTAAAACACCATGCATACAATAACCCTCATATTTGAAAGGCTCAAGGACAATTAAATGTTAGGTCATACAGAGGGCAGGTTGCATCACACTTACATCACACTTTTGTGGTGAACCACAAAAACAAATAAGCAAAAACCTACATTTTCCCATGTCGTTTGCGAAGCTCCGATCCCTCTTTCTCCATGCTGCTGTCTCCCAACTGCTGATCCCCTTCAGATGGACTGAAGGTGCAGATGATAAGATCGTTAAATACACCAACAGACTTGGATGGCCCTCTGATTTGGAAATGGTTGTAAAGAAGCCAAGGCCGAGCCTCTCTCTGTTTCGCTCCGTTCTCTTTCCTACATTTAGTCATTTAGCAGACGCTCTTATCCAGAGCGACTTAGAGTAAGTACAGGGGCATTCCCCCCGAGGCAAGTAGGGTGAAGTGCCTTGTCCAAGGACACAACGTAATTTTCCACGGCCAGGAATCAAACCGGTAACGTTCTGATTAATAGCCTAACCGCTCAGCCACCTGACCCCCACTTACCTGGCTTTCGCAGGGACGATAAAGGACACCCGCTGGTCCCGACTCATCTTTTTCTTCTTCTGCATCTCCATACCTGCAGGCACAACACGCCAACATACAGTACGTGGGCTGAGGGAAATACAGTGGAGAGAAAAAAATGCAGAATTCATTTCAGGTCTTCCATTTGCCCCCGTCCTTCATCACCTTTGATGTTGAGCTGAGCAAACTGCAGCTCTTTCTCGTGGTCCCTCAGCAGGAAGTGAAAGTCTTCCCAGGTGATGCGCTCCTTATTGTTGAAGCCTGCAGCCTCCAGCATGGCCTTGATAGCTTCCTCTGCCTGGCTCTTGCTAAGGGCACCGCTTGATATCTCGATGAAGGACCTGCAGCACACAGGTGAGGTGAGTGAGAGCGGGACAACCACAGGTGTGGTGGGACGCTACAACCTGAGTGGCTAACCTGAGTAGTCTGGAAAATGCCTCTTTAGACAAGAAGCCGTTGCCGTCAATGTCATGCATTGAGAACATCAGTTTGGATTTTTCCTCTGGGGAACCTATAGACAGGATAAAAGCACTCATATCATCATGTCGTAACATGCTACCGAACAGAGGGCATGCTTCAAAGTGAATGGCATTGATGTTAGTGTGTTTGAAATCCACTGGGATTACCTTTCATGAATATGACAATGACATCGAAGAACTCTTGGAAAGAAAGGTAGCCATTGCCATCTTTGTCGGCCAGCGTGAACATGGAGTCCACAAAGAGTGAATCGTGTTTGAGTCCGAGGGTGTCTGCAAACTCAGTTCCTGCCAGTTCGCACTGCAGGGCCTCCCTGGTCTTTCTACTGGACGTCCCTCTCACATCACCAGCATCACACCTGTCAATCTCCAGGACCTACCCAACCCAAATGTAATAATCGGATCTTGATCTTGATTGTGTGACATCTCTGATTATACTGATTGTCACGTACGATGGATACCGACTGGTGCCAACCGAGATATACAGTACTTGAGTCACGCATGCCATTATCGTGACCAGAAGCTTATTGCCTTTGGCAACTCCATTGAAGTCTATCTCCTTTGGATTGCCTAACCTGGTTAATATATGACTAATACAGGTAATATCATATGACTATTACAGTCATATAATAGCACAGGTGCAGCGTTACCTTGGCAAAGGCATGTCGGATGAAGGTCTCCACTATTTGAGCTCTCTGCTCTTTGGTTACGGCCTCTCTGAGAAGCTCCTTCTCACTTGTCTCTGTCACTGTCATCTGTCTGTCACTGTTAGTCCCCTCAGAGCGCAGGTGATTAACAAACTCTGCCCGCTTGAACTCATCGTCAAAAAACAACACCTGCAGCATAAGAAAAAGGAAGTTGATTCACATGGAGCAGAGTTACGTGGTTTTTCAACGGTTCCAAGGTGAGGATCCTTCCTGTTCACTGTCTCTGACGGCACTCACCAGATCGTATTCCTTGGGGACTTTGAGGAGCAGAGCCCTGCAGGATCGATCGTTGGCCAGAAGGACGTCCAGGCTGGTCTGTGCTCCAAGACTGAGACAGCGAAGGGCAGGCCCGTCGCCGTCAAACATCTGCAGCCTCTTCCTGTCGTCCACGTGCACACTAACTGGGCGCAGAGGCATCTTTGGTCCCTGCCACTCACACGCTACAGGACAGAGAGAGACAGAGTAACGTTGTAAGCTGGGATGGGTCTAGCTCAGCCGTAGAGCATTAGACTGCACATCAACAAACAAAGTTAACTGGGCCATTTAAAGTTTGGGAATGTAGCAAGTTAGATGGCAGTGGATGTAGGTGATGATAGGACCGTGTCATCGGTTGGGCCCCCGTGAACACACCCGTGAGTCCTACAGCGGGCTCCTCAGCGCTGTCAGCAGCCCTGCCTCTCCTCTGGAACTTCTTAAATTTGTTATTGCGGAAACCGGCCACTGCATTAGCCATTAGAAAGCTCACTATAAAGAAGGAAACATATCAGCATTATATTATAATGTATTGTAATAATAATTCATTATAATGTAATAATATTATTTCCACCTGCTATGCACTTATCAGTGATCCCGACCGAACAGACATCCGGCAATACGGTTAAATGACAACATGCTATTTCAACAGAACTGCTATCATCAAGTAGGTACACTGACCAACAGGGAAAAGAAATAATGCAACAATGGTGACACCAAAGCCCACTTTGTGTCCATCAAAGTAGTTGAGCGTGGTAACATTGATGCAGGGGTGGAGGATAGAGGCATTGACTTGTGCTGGTTGGGGACAGGGGTTACCTGCGGGTGAAAGGTAGACACCACATACACGTGATCCCACAGACCAGTCACACCTTCATGTAATACACCACGCATTTAGTCTTTTTTTTTTTTTTTACATTTAGTCATTATGACATCACACATGTGATGTCATATACCAATCCTGAATGAATTTACCATCCTTCCAGAAGAACACATTCTCCTGCACGCCCCCAAATTCTGCGATGGTGACTGATAGGACATCATGAAATTTGGTCTTCCGAATGTCCTGGATAGCCGTATCATTGAACAAGCTATGTCAAAGACACCAAACATGAATGAGTGGTTGCTCATGGTCGGATGATGATTGCATGTTTCAATGCCGTAATCAATTATAAAGATGATGAAACACTTTCTAGCTTGCTGTTCGCATATCACTTTTACCCATTCTGCCTGTTCTCGAACCAGAATCGATCACCATTTCTGATTCTCTCAAACTGGTCCAAGATGATGGAGGTGAAAACTTGACCTGGACCATCAACAGACTCCAGGAGACCGCCGGGGAACAACTCTAGTTTAGAAATGTCCTCCCCATAAAGGTCTGCCAGATCTTTGAACAACTGTGAAAGCATTGGAACACAGAAAAGTTTTTTTTATTTAGGTCGAGTCACAAATCATCTTAGTTCTATCCGTCTGCTAAAGGTTAGTGCTTCGAGGCCCTCTGGTTGTGGTTGTGTTACCTGAGGATGTGTTCTGTTGAGCTCTGGGTTAATGTCTGCCCAGGCCAGCACCGGATCAAGGCCCAAGGCCTCTCTGACCTGGGTGTAAGTCGGGAGGCCATGGTCTCTGCCTCTCTGGACGGTCAGAGCCACTAGGTCTGAGCGTGAGAACCTCAGAGGGCCATACATGTAGTCTGTGAGGGACATGGAAGAACCACACTGATGTCAGGTGGCTGAGCGGTTAGGGAATCAGGCTATTAATCAGAAGGTTGCTGGTTTGATTCCTGGCCGTGAAAAATGATGTTGTGTCCTTGGGCAAGGAACTTCACCCTACATGCCTCGGAGGAATGTCCCTGTACTTACTGTAAGTTGCTCTGGATAAGACCGTCTGCTAAATGACTCATTTTAAATGTTAATGTTGGATATGTCATTCTCGTACAGGAAATGAAGACCGAAAGTTCAATTTACCCCTTAAGTCCTCCACAATGATGTTGTCTTCTCTCTCTGCAATCTGGGATGCCATGCCCATGATGAGGTCATCCACGTCCTGGCCCGACTCCAAGTTGGGGCTCTAGAATCCAGTTTTATTTTAGTTATTGAATTAATAAACCATAAGTATCTGTGTATAAATACTGTATACTTCTCTTGAATTGACAAGTGTATTACACGACAAAACCTTTCATACATGCAATATATCCGTGCACTGTACACAGGGGTCATTTATATTTTAAAATGTTTTTACCTGACGCTTCCAAAAACTGTTGCACATACGCAGAGCTGGGGATGTTATCCCGTCGTCGTTGAATTCGCGAAAGTGGCAGGTTCTGTTTCTGCTCCGCAGGAATGGATGAAACATTAATTAATACATGCTGTTATAGTATGAAACCACTGAAAAATATCTTCAGAATTTGGGACATTCTGTTGAAAATAGAAAAATCCATCCAACAGTTGTAGATTCATGTGAAGTCGTGGCTAGGTGTTACCTCATGTAGACACCAGGGGGCACCATAGTGGAGGCAAAGCTGGCAGCAGCCTGGAACTCAGGGGAGATTCCCGGGTCTACAAACTTCTGGTAGCCTATGAATATGCCATAAAAAACACACCCAATAAAATAACTATGAAAAGCTGGATGATACCATTGGTTACGTGCCAATCCCAATTAGTCCGGTACAGGAAATATATTTTTATATTGTCTGGGAATCGCCAAGAAGCTATAACGTAATGTGATTCATGACACTAAAATCTGATCTGATCAGATTTTTCTTCTTCCGGCTCATGGTCCACCAACCTCCTTGAACTGAAACTGCTGATTCAACAGAACACCTGGCCACTCTGTTGACGAGGCGTGTTTTTGGACAACACCACAAGAGGTAGCTCACCTAACAACGGCTGTCTTGTGGTCACCAGTGCATTACCTTGCTCCCTCACATTCTCAGTCATGTGCATACACACTAACCCACTCTTCTCTCTCACCTGGATATGAAGGTAGTGTCTTGTTTCCCAGGTATCCAGGTAGCCATTCATAAAGGGCAATATTCTGTTGGAGATGCAAAATTATAAATAAACAAATCCTGATGTTTTTTTTTCCAAATAACAATTCAATTATATGTGGAATAACCAGTTAAAAATAACACTATTGTTATTGACAAGATACTTTAATTGACTGGAATGTAGGCAGTCTGCTGCTCTAAACTCAGTGACAGTTGACACACTCAGCCTTAAACTAAAACCATTTCATCCATACAATCACAACCACCTGGTGGTGATGCAACGGCACTCTTTTCAGGGCATAAATTAAATGAACACCTGGCTAGAAAATGGATTAAAAGAGAATTGTCCTTGTACCTGGAACGTTGCCACAACAGTTTTTCTGGCATTTTGAAACAGGTCTTCATCTGACCACTCAGGGTTGTCCTCATACAGTTTGGAAGCCAGGTGATTGTGGAAGCGAAACCAGATAATCCCCTCGGCCACTGTGAACAGATTCTCGTTGGCCCAGGCATTTCCCAACTCTGGAAATTAAACAAAGACACATGCCATTTCCTCACAACTCCAGGATAGGAAAACCTTTCTTGAGGTTCTACAAAATACTGTCCGAAAAGAACGTGCCTGAAATGCACAGGATCGCTGTGCATGGAAGATCATTGATTGAGTCATGTTTTGTGTGTTTGTTTTGAAGATACAGCAGTGGTTCCCTCCCAGGTTGCAACACAGAGAGAGAGACTGCACCGCCCATGACAAAAACAAAGTTCAGGTAGTACTGCTTTCTCAACAGTCAAACTCCATTCTCTGTGTTGCAAAGTGTGGAGGATTTACAGTTCTCAGGATAACAATCCATCCACAAAATACAGATGCATAACGCACGGCTTGTTGCACTGCTTTGCGACTCTCCAAGGGATATTCCTTTCTACAGTGTATTTGGTAACACAGATCTATACACCAATTCATGCTACGTTACGGATTTGAAACAGTCAATCTTCAGTGTCAACTTGTGTAAAGACTGCAGGAGTTTTACCATAGAGCCCGTGTGGGTCGTGTTCTCCTGTTGAAGGGTCTGCAGCACTCCACATGAGGAGATGCGGCCCACCCCGTTTGGGCATGTTGCCCTCAGACCCAGACACTAACAGGCCACCTTTGAACGTCCTCAAGGTGTCTGACCACGAACTGGACGGTCCGTAGATGGAGCTGCCATCTATCCATGCTGTCACTAGGTTCACCTGTATGGTACATGATGGGGATATAACAGGGATTCCGTTAATGTCCTAATGGACTGACACTGATACTAGTGCACTTGTGTAACAGTAGGCTACCTGTGTGCGGGGGTTGTTAGGACTCTGGCTGGAGTCTTTGTCCCAGACACCTCGCTGGAATGGGAGATTAACTTCACCAGTGCCGGTAGGATCAAAGACACTATCTCCTTTTGGAACTGGGATGTTCATAAACTCAGGCGGGCAGCCAGGTTGTCTTGAGTCAAGGACTTCAAACAAAACATGGTAGCCTAGACAGTCGAAGTGAAAGAAAAGAAAAATGTAAGTCGATTGACTGTTGATAACATTATGGGCAGTTTCTGTAACATTCGGTGATTTTTTTTTAAAGTAGACTTGAAAAAAATCTGAAAGATTTGGGTGTGCAGTATCCTACTTACCAAAAAACACGGAGAGGACAGTTCGGTTGTGTTTTGACGGTAGGCTTGATGGACCGTTCGAGATCACATTGCTCAGACTGCGTGCATTGGGCAACTGTTTAACAGGCTGATAAACGCCGTCAGAATAGCGCGCGGGCAGGAGACGCACAAGATGAGAACCTGCAGGCATACAGTAAATCCAACTGTCAATGTCAATAGTGCGGTGATTGTAATTCGTTTCTCAAGCAATAATTTTAACTATGAAATATTTAAAATAGTTATTGCTTACAAAACGAAGGAAACTTACCAACAGCTCCTCGACTGTGATATGCCACATTGTTATACCAACCGTCGTGCCGTTGAACTTCCCAGGTAACTTTGGAGTGGGAATCTGTACAGGTGAATTTTAACAGTCCTTTTTGATATTCAGTCCATTGTCAGCAAAGTATACACTTTTACGTCACCAAATAACAAATCTATTTGTCTAATTAAATAAGGTATTGGGACAGACTTACCTTCAACAATAGCCGCTAACACTACCAGTTTTAGGATACTCCAGATCCATGTACGTAAATCCATTGGTGCGAGAGATGGTTGAGCTGCCAAGTCTCCCGCTCAGTCAAGAGTAGTCGAGGAGGAGTTCTCGTTGGAAATAGAACGGTAGGGAAACTTTTAATGTGCATCGAGATCATTTAAAATAAATCATTTTTTTAATTGAGCGCATCTATTTGAGGTGTCGAGTAGCGTAATCGCGTCTCTTAATCGTCAGTTTTTGTACATCAGCTTGAAATGTTTGTGCGCGAAATGGGATCATATTAGCAAATATAAAAACAACGTTGTTTTGGTTATTTTATATAGGCTACCATATATCCTATATTTAGTAGCAACTTACCCAATTATGAGGATGAAATGTATTCAGCGAACAGATGTCCAAGACAAATAAATCAGAGTAATACAATAGCTAGAGGATGATCTCGTGCCTGCCACAAACTGAGATATGTCCCTTTCCCACCCAAAGAGGGAATGGTTCTCTAATTCACACACCTCTTTCCAAAGAATACCAATCAATGCAACAATGAGTAACACAAGGATGATGGTGGAGCTATAAAAGAAGAGCTTTGACCCCGTAAGATTCACTCGCACTGTTCATCCTTCTGCTGATCTGGTAAGCATTGACCTTTCATGTTAACATAGCCATACTCCTGCACGTATGACCCCG
The DNA here is from genome assembly GCF_963692335.1 of Osmerus eperlanus. NCBI lineage: Eukaryota > Metazoa > Chordata > Actinopteri > Osmeriformes > Osmeridae > Osmerus > Osmerus eperlanus. The sequence goes on along the minus strand of NC_085022.1, from coordinate 21,383,937 downwards.
TTAAATGGTTAATTGAAAGCATTTTTTGTCTGAACAGAATAGGCTACTGGTCAAACTTGAAATGGGTCTTTACGTAATAGTCTAGGCCCACGAAGTCAAGAGTTCAAGAGTATCCACTTACAGATGTTCTGATTCGTTATCAAGTGATCTGACATGTAGCCTACAAGTGATTAAATAATCAGCAATTTCCTATAATTACATAATTCATGTTCAGGTCTAATATTTGTTTCAAGTGATACATCTGCATTTTGTGCAGATTAAATGATTGTACATCCACAGAGCATTGCGGGAGAACTCCTATCTCTGAATCTTTAAGTAACTGAGAGCCCCACGGCTAACACTGTCTTCTCTGTCATGCTGTCTGGTTTCAGCTTCACGCGTGAGATCTGGAGGAAAGATGACTTTCTACAATGACATTTACCCATTCTACCCTCTACAAAGAACCTCGTTCATCTTTAGTACCCACCTGCTCACCATTATTCTGGTTTTCCTGGTGATCACAGTCAGTTTCCTTCTCATACTGCCAGGCATACGAGGGAAATCGGTGAGTGCAACTGCAGTCCATTACGTAATATGTGTCTTACTGTGTATTTTATCGATGATAAAGAAGGCTGAAATAGGTTGATTTTTCCGGACTGTTCTGTCCTGTTTCAGAGGGTGTTTTGGATGTGCCGAATAATCATCAGTTTATTCATCGGCGTTGTGATAGTAGGTGAGTGTTCAGTTATGTATCTATCACCTATGAATGCAAATACCTCAAACCCAAACTAACGTTTGGTTGATTGACATGCAGTCTCACCTCCTGTTGAAGGGTCAGATGGCTGAGCAGTTAGGGAATCGGGCTATTAATCAGAAGGTTGCAAGTTTGATTCTGGCCGTGCAAATTGACGTTGTGTCCTGTACTTACTGTAAGTTGCTTTGGATAAGAGCGTCTGCTAAATGTAAATGTTAGTAATTTTATGGTCCTTCCCAGCACTAAACTTTACCAGTGACTGGGCTGAGGCCAGAATCGTCACCAATGCCACCTACAAGTCTTTTAGCAATGCTGAAGTGAATGCTGAGGTGGGCCTACATGTGGGGTTATATGGTATCAACATCACATTGAAAGGTGAGTCCTGTACTGGGGAAACAGATAGTGGCTATCTTAGAAAATCATTTTTTTATCAGTTGCCTCAATATACTTTATGTTATAATGTTGAGAGAGACCTTTGTTCACTGGGCGAATAAAATATCCCCATCCTTATGTCAACAAGTACAGATACATTTTCTTGATGGGTCATAACCTTGTTCAAGCCTAGTATTTCCTTGAATCGAAACATGAGTTTACACGGTCGCCATATTTGTCAAGGGGTTGTTTAGGAACGCATGAGCTTCATCTTTGGTTATCTCACAGGAAATCCTGTGATGCAGCTCAACGAGACCATAGACTATAATGAGATGTTCGAGTGGAAGGATACCATCGACAAGTATTACGAAGAGGCCCTGGAGAAGGGCCTGCCCAACCCCATCCTCTACATCGCTGAGAAATTCACCCTCCACAGCCCCTGTGGCCTCATCTACCAGTACAGATTCTCTGGCCGCTATGCTTCTGCTACCCTCTGGTACGAAGGCTATTCTCGTTCTAATTTACATTTACATTTAGTCATTTAGCAGACGCTCTTATCCAGAGCGACTTACAGTAAGTACAGGGACATTCCCCCGAGGCAAGTAGAGTGAGGTGCCTTGCCCAAGGACACAACGTCATCTGGCACGGCCGGGAATCGAACTGGCAACCTTCTGATTACAAGCCCGCTTCCCTAACCGCTCTGCCACCTGACTCTCTGTTCTAATCCACAAGCATACATACATATAGGGAGTCAGGTGGCTGAGCGGTTAGGGAATTGGACTAGTAATCCAAAGGTTACTGGTTCGATTCCCGGCCGGAATGTCCCTGTACTTACTGTAAGTCGCTCTGGATAAGAGCGTCTGCTAAATGACTAAATGTAAAATGCATACAGCATGAAAATATCCAGGCAATGGCTTTTTTTGCCTCCACAGGACTGCTTTCTGTTGCTGGCTGGTTGCCAACATCCTCTTCTCTATGCCAGTCATCCTCTATGCCGGGTACATGATGGTGGCCACTGCTGCCTTCATCTTCTTCTCCATGGCGTCCTTCTCCACAATCATGAACTTGCCCTCATGCACTTTTACTATAGGGACAGGCTCCTTAGAAACAAGCTATAGCCATTCTTTTTGGCTGGCACTTGCCACAGGTAAGTCAATACCTAAATACTGACACATAGAAAACTGTGTCAAGTGAAACTGTGAAAAATGAATCTTATTATGCTATATTTGATTGTTGCAACATTTCTTACCTCTCCCCAGGAGTACTGTGTGCTGTGATTGGTGTTATGGTGGTGCTGTTGGATTGTTTGATCCCAGAGAAGATAAGGGAGGCTTTTAGTGTCGACATGGATAGCTCTGAAGATGATGAGGTTAATTTTGGCAAGGGATATATTAATTCCAGCTTCCTTGAAGAAATGACCCTGAGTGTACGGCTTTGACACTGCTGTAAGTCTCTGACTCTCTGATTGATCTGATTGATCAATAAGGAAGTTTATTGGTCTGTCAAAAAAAAAAAAAAAAATCTCTGTGTTCTAGGAAGTACATGAAGATCACCCAGCCTATTGCACACCGCCAATACTTGAAGATCACCCAGCCCATTGCACACCGCCAATACATGAAGATCACCCAGCCCATTGCACACCGCCAATACTTGAAGATCACCCAGCCCATTGCACACTGCCAATACATGAAGATCACCCAGCCCATTGCACACCGCCAATACATGAAGATCACCCAGCCCATTGCACACCGCCAATACATGAAGATCACCCAGCCCAGAAAGAGATGGTGCTTTATTAAGGACCAAGCATAATGACATTTGTGAGCCTGTATTTAAGTGTGTGAATAATGTACATAGCCTAAACTTTATAGCATTTATGTTTGTTTATTAATGAATTTGTTGTTTTATATTTAATACCATGTCCTTGGCATGTCGCAATAATGTAACACATACAAATGTGAAGGATTTATACTGTGTTGTGTTCAAGGACTAGGCAGTACGCAACCAGCAAGCCAGGTTTTTGTCCAAGGAACAGTGTGCTGTCATCTCAATTTGTCTGTTTCCCAGTCCATTGCATCAATAAATGTGCTAATTACAGAAAATCTTGTTGTCCTCCGATACATGCACATATCAAACTTGATCTCTTTATTTTAAGTTTTGCATGTCATATGGGTACTTTGTTAAAACACTTTAGGAAATTGTATGCTTTTATAAGGGTTCAGCCATGACAATGCTGTCTTAGTATGGGGGTATTACATTCATACAACAAATGTACAATTGTTAAATTCTTCTTACCTGTAGAAGGCAATCAGCAAAATGTTTATCTTAGAACACATCGCAATAGTCATAATCTTTGGCTTTTAGTTTTGCCAAAATGTTAACACCCTAGTTTGCCTCATAATTTAGGTTTCCTCATCCAGCAAAGCACAATACCTTCTTTGAAAACCCAATACTTATCTGCCATTATTGACTGGCCCACCCAATGCTAATGATATAGTTCAAATGCCAGTAAATTCAACTATATGTAATTAAACAACATTGTATAACATTGTATATTATAAAAAATAAGGACAAAATCAAAAATAAAATGTACTACTTTATCTCTTTTCATAAGAAAATAACCATGGTCTCATATTCCCTTCACATTCTCCCAGGTCATCAGTATTGCATCCACACACACTATCAGAAGCTTATTTACACATCATCATCCACTGTGACAATGTACTGGTAGTTCAAGATAAAACTTGAAGAGATTCCTTCCAGGATAGTAAGACGACACTAGAGTGAAATGATTACTTAATGTATCACTCGGTCATTCTGGACATGCAGAAGGCGTGTAAGGCTCCATGAAGACTCTATATGTAGACGGGAGTCTCCTGCCCTGTTAGCAGTCTGAACATCACAGCAGGCATGGTCTTCATGTTGATCTGACGGGGAGAGAGACAAGAGGACAGGTGTGAGCTATTTTGGTTTTCATTTAAACTAATGTGAAATCTTACTTATAGACTACCTAGACTTACAAATCCTGAAAAATGAATAAACATATCACAGAGTTACTGTGAGGGCCCAGATAAGATATGATAAACAATGAAATTCACTGTTTGTATTTTGAATGTAGATTAGGCATTACAATTATGATTGAACTTGTTTGCTCACCTCACCCACTGAAACAGACAAGGTCTGGACAATCTTCTCATGTGCCATGGCAACCACGCTCTGGCCGTTGATTTCAATAATCCTGTGGCCGACACGCACCCCTCCTCGCTCTGCAATGCCACCCCGCATCAGGCTGCAGATCTGCACACAGAGCCAAACAGGAGTCAGGTGGCTGAGCGGTTAGGGAATCGGGCTAGTAATCTGAAGGTTGCCAGTTCGATTCCCGGCCGTGCAAAATGACATTGTGTCCTTGGGCAAGGCACTTCACCCTACTTGCCTCGGGGGAAAAAGTCCCTGTACTTACTGTAAGTCGCTCTGGATAAGAGCGTCTGCTAAATGACTAAATGTTAATGTAAACAGACCCTTCTCAGGGACTGTCCTTTACGGAGCACACAGACAGAGTAAAGGAGTAAAGCAAATCCCACTCACAATGCCGTTCTGAACACTAAACCCCAGCTGGAACTTGAGGTCTGGCCTCTTGATGAGGACCGTCGTGACAGGGGGACAACTCACGATGCTCAGCTTCACCTGCAAGTGACTTTTCAGGCCCTGAAACAAGAGTATGGATCTGTGACCCTGAGACCTGTCTGGTAAAAACCCATTAACCTATACCAGTCACAACAGGGAGCAGGGATGAAAAGGTCAGATCGCTTACTGACATGCTGACGGTGCTTGACCGGAGCTCCGTACCTTGATGATTCCCTGGCAGGTGGCCAGCGGAAGCCCCACCAGGCTGGTGTCGTTGATGGACATGATCTGGTCTCCGATGCTGAGCTTCCCAGAGCGGGCAGCGGGGCCACTGTTCTGCATGTTGGCCAGGATCACGGTGGGCAGGATGGATCCCCAGCCAGACTCGACAATCACCACCCCCAGGCTCTCCCCCTTCTGCTTGTCCACGTGCAGCTTTCACATGAAGGGAGAGAGAGGACATCGTAAAGGTGTTTATATTAACCCTTGTGTTATCTTCGGGTCATTCTGACCCATCAGTCATTGTGACCCACCGTCGTATTGCGACAACTTAACCGCATACAAAAAACAAAGTGAAGCATTTTCTTTTAACCGTTGGGCTGTCTCAGACCCCCCACATTGCAAAGGTTAAAAGAAAATTATTTTTATTTGTTTTTGTATTGGGTAAAATTGGGTAAACACAACAATGGTTCGTTATGTGACCCGAAGGCAGCACAAGGGTTAAAGGGATGAGCATAAGGGTGGTATAAACCGGGTGTGGTTAGGGATGGTCACAGATGGCTCTAGGCTCTGCCAACACAGGTTAATGTTTCCGTACAAATGCATCATCGTTATAATTTTATATGCAATTTAAAAAAAATAGCACACCTCTTTACAGTTGTCAGAGTTTGAGAAATGTATCAGGTCATCATTGTACATTTCTTGGGAATTGATGATGTCACTGTATTGTTTCTGACTCAGGTCCTTGGGGTTGATTCCATTGGCTCTGAGAAATTCTCTGTACGCCACACTGAAAGCCTGACCGATGGACTGGGCAATGAGTTGTGCCTGCGGGAAGGGAAGGGTTGGTTTGGAAGAACTACTTAACCTTTTTGCTCCAGTGAACAATGCAGTCATGAGAAACCGCTCAGGTTGAGGTGACATGTTCTATTTGGATGTGGCACCAGGCCTTATGAGAGAGGGTTTGAATTCTTACGTCCTCCGATTCAAAGACGTAGCAGATCATCCTGTACTGCCTCTGGCCCTCAACAGGAGGCAGAGGGTCCTCGGTGCAGTCTTGCGAGGTGGCCTGAGACATGCGTCTCCTCGCCATCAGAACCACAATGTTCCCAATATCCGCAATATAGGAGATTATACGAAGGGCACTGTCCATCATCGTTTCCTGCGTGATTAAAAGACACAGATGATGATCCTATTGTTCTTGATGTAAACATTTGCCCTTTCGGAATACCTTTTAGATTTTATGATGCAGGGCTGACCATTACAGACCTGTGTGTCTGCATTTAACACTTTGACAGCCTTGGTGGAGATGAACAGGTCCACTTCAGTCACCATCTGTGAATCTTCGTCTTGACACTGTGGGCAGGTAAAAAAACAAACATGTTAGAGCTCTACCATGTGGCTCTAGAGTGTACTCTAAAACAGCGGCTGCAATCAATTAAACATGATGCGGCATTGCTGTGTTTTGACAAATGATTGCGCATTCAGCGTTTTTAGCCCACACTTGCATTAAGAACTGGATTTGGTATGTGAATCCCCGGGACAAGGTGCTCTACCTTCACACGGCTGACAGCCTCCTGGGCCTGCGCCATGCGGATGGCTTTGGAGGGGTTTTTGTCTGACAGCACCTGAGTGCAGCCAAGGTAGTTAGCAGCAAAGATGATCCCATCAATCAGGTCCTCTGGTTCACAGGGACCTGGGACTGAAACAACCAGCTTGATGAGTTGTTCATCCGCCAAACAGCATAAGGAATCCATAAACCACATGAGAAATATATTTACCGTCCACAAAGCTTGGAAAAGAAGCCTTTTCTTGCATTTGCTGGAAAGAAAAAAACAAACATTCGATATTCGTTCACATGTGGATAATTGACATAAACAATTAGTTAGCTGTATTCCAATTACCTCAGCATTCACCTTCACCTGGTCAATGCTGTCCTCTGGTGGTTTAGGCTGGGAGCAGGGAGGCATCTCTGGCTGCTCTGCGACACTCTGACATAAATTTGTAACAGAGTGAGCAGGGACCACACTGTCAGATGATCAGACATGCAGGGCAAATATATCAAAGCAAACCCCGTCCCGTTTGTAACACTAAAAGGCCCTTGCACACTGAGTCCGAAATTTTCGTATGCGGTTTTTCGCAATCGTCAGCCTCAACATTCGGTGGCTCTGAATTGCCCAAAAAAACTATCAAAATGCTGGCTACGGATGCGAAAAACGCAGAAAATCAAACCCGATCCGAACTTTTTTTTGACGGACGAAAGTTTCGGAGGCAGTGTGCAAGCGCGATTGACGTAACGTGAGGTCGTATTTATTTTTTAACGTGCGAACATTTCGGATACGAATTTCGGACTCAGTGTGCAATGGCCTTTCTGTTTCTGCCCACACCTCCCTGTCTTCAGAGGGCACCCTCTGGAGCTCGGTGATATGGGGCAGCGTTTGAGGCGGGCTGGAAGCTCTGGGCTGGCTCTTCTCTGGCGTGGGTCTGGTGGGACCCCCTCTTCTCTGTTGAGGTTGGTGGGTCTGTGGGGCAGGGGTCTTGGTCTTGTTTTGGGTCTTGGTCTGGGGTTTGGGCTGTGGCTGGGGTTTGGGCTGTGGCTGTGGCTGGGGTTTGGGTTGTGGATTGGGGTGTGCCTGGATCTGGGTCTTGTTAGGATGCTGATGTGGGGGAGGGTGCGGCTTACTGATGTTGGATCTAGGTTTTGGCCTGATGGCTGCTGGTCTGCCGTTCTTCAGGGCCTCTGGGCTTGGATGAGTGGGGCTGTTAGGACACCCCTTCGCCCAGGGCACTGTAAGCTCAACATCCTCGCCTGTTTCCAGTTTTCCCCTTCCCTTGCTGTGCCTCGCCTTCTCTTTAGTGCTTCTGAGAGACGACTCACAAGCTGACTTCTTACTGCTCTCTGGGATAACACAGTTCCTTGTAGAGTAGACCTCATTAGGCTCGCTAGCCCTATCCTCTCCTTCTCTCTTTCTCATCCTCTCTCCCTTATTCTCTTGCTGAGTGACGGAGGTCTGAACCGTACCCTCCGTATCGTCCTCTGTGTGTCCGGCCTCATCTTGCTCTCCCTGCTCGGGTTCATCAGGGAAATATTCCTGCTTCTGGCTCGGCTCATCCTCGTTCTCTTTGCCTCTTGGCACGGGGGCAGGACAGGGACTAAACTGCCGGTCGAAGTGAGGAGGTTCTTTGTCCTGCGGTGGTCCCTCATGTATTTCTGAGTTGGGTTGTTCCCTGGGCGAACGACGACCCACCACGCTGCAGCCTTCGTCAGTGCCGTCCACCACGGTCTCCACATACGTGCCCTCCTCGGAGCGGAAGTGAGTGTAGTACGTCACGTCCACGCCCTTTCCGTTTCCGGCGCTGTGCAGCACTTCATCAGAGTGCTGCTCCACGTCGGAGCCCACGTTGTCGTACTCAGAACAAGTGTCCTCCTCGTCCAGGCCATCAGTACTCCGGTCACAGGCCAGAGGACGGACACGAGCCAGGCCAGGGGGGGTTGGCTGGTTGTTGTGATACAGCTCTGTGCTTCTGCGGTGGCGAGGCGGAGGGGATTCACTCCTCAAATCCTGTGTTTCCTCACCTGGATACGTTGTGAATCCAGGGCCAGGACCTGGGCAGGAGGGAGAACTGGCACCCAGTATTTTGGTAATAGTCCCTGGTCTCTTTCCATAAGCCATGGTTGGCTCTGGTAATCCCCCCTCTATTCTTGGTCCTACAGTAGATTAGAGACACAATGGACATTTTTTACAATTAAAGAATTACACATTAAACATGCATATAAATAAACAACATGTTCTGTGATGAAAAACAACGCAAAATATTTTGAAAGAGAACGTGCTCTTCGAAATAGATGATTTAGCCAAACTATTTCTACCCAACAACACCTGAGCACGCCTCCGTTAAACCCCATCCCCCACCCACTAAAATGCGCACTAAAACAGAACTGTCCAAGGTACTGAACTGTCAAATTAGCTTGACTATCTTATGTACACACAGGGCTTTGTGATAACATCTTTGATTTAGATATACTTCTATTTTGAATGCATATTCACGACGGATTGTCCCAGAGCCCTTCACATAATCAGATGATAATTCATTACGCGAAACTTTTGCCGCAACTGCAGGGGGTGTTACTATAGATATACTGTCCCTTACCCCCCTCACACAAGTGTGCACGATTTTACATTCCTTATAACCTGAAGATAACCGTTTCTTCTTGTCTCGAACCTTATCGCATAGTGACATATTCATCCATCATCCACATCATTTCATCACATTTAGCTTACCAAGGTCCAGGTTTACGGTTTTACCAGATACATGGACAAACATAAAAATTCAACGACCTTCATTTTAATGATATCTCATTGAGACTGCACCATGCTAAGGGTCTTGATGATGATGAATGTTATGGCTTGGGTCTGAGATGCAATTTTTGTGCCCCAGAGCTCATCGTTGGATATGAGCTAAAACAAATTGAAAGATTGATCTGCCAACACAGCAAATTCTCTATCCTTGAACATCAAATAATTATAGGATACTTACCAACATCAATTCTTAGGGTAAAGGTATGGCTCCCTTTAAACGCTGGTTTATCTCTGATCACAGAGATTGCCCCGGAATCTGGTGGTTTTTGAAGAAAACACTCACAGCCCTGGAACGTGTGTAAGAAAGGCACATCGCTATTCTTCTCTCTTCCCTGGACAGCACCGTAAGATAATGTCGTACCTACAATGACATAACGGTCTTTCTGAATTAAATAAAATAGTCTAGTATTAATATTTACAATAATGAAGTGATGAAATGCTAGTTATAGCACAGAGTGGGCATACTTGATTAATATAACATTTGTCGCCTAGATGAGAAACTCCGCATCAATTCAAACCAGAATGTGGCTGATTTTTAAACATGAAAATTTAACATAAAAAAAGAATAGATTTGCAAAACGTAGACTAAAAAGACAATTCAGTAGGCTGTTTTTCCTGGATAACAATAATGATGATTGGATTTAATGTACAATATTTCGAATAGCATTAATGAGAACGAACCTTCGGGTTCACTGGGGGGGGGGGGGGGGGGGTAATCAGAAACAGAACCGATTGAAATCGATCCGTCAGAGATCTATTATTCTAGTCGGACGGATTTTGATCGATTGCTTCAGCCTTCTGAGCGCAGAATCTCGAAAAAAGGCGGACAAGCATTAGATTTTAATTGCTAATCAAATGCATTGTACAAGACGACACATCTTACAGTTCGCTATAGTGAACTGTAAAGTGCACAGTGTCAAAATGTGATACCATATGCCAAGGTAATGTACATGATAAGACTAGTAACCACTATGCTTTGATTAGCTAGCTAGCTAATAGGCGCGCGACAGTTACTCTGATTTAGCCGCTATAGCTAGCATCAAGCGAATCTAAATAGCTACTGTGACTACTTTTGAATCATGTCAACCTCGGCTGCAGAGATCAGCTGCAGACAATAGCCGGGCCTCTCGGTGCAATGGAAAGCCTATACAAGTGGTTTCCTGGTCAAACCTGAGGGACAGCGCACTAGCTTGAGCCACCATGGCTGAGAGACTAAACACAAACAAAACTAAACATCAGCGAAGTCTATCTGCCTCAAAGAAAAAAGGAATCTTGAAAAATGGAGGGACCGGAAAGAGTACCATCACCTCATTCTTCAACAATACCCCACCTTCTAAACTGCCCTGTCCTCTGTGTGGCCAGATGGTCCCTAGGTTTAAGGTAAATGAGCACATTGATTCACAATGCCAGAACTTTCAAAGGGATAACAATGACGAGGCGGATTCATTCAGTAGTACTGCTGTGTCTAAGCTGCCATTGTCACCTCCTCGAAATACCCCGAAGACCCCAGACCAGGACGTCACATGCCTTTCCAAGGAAGCAAAGGAAGAGCCCAAGACAAGCCCTTATTTCAAAAAGCAGATATCACGAGAAGTGAGAGGAAAGCGTGTGGTCAGGACTATCAGTCTGGGCAGCTTGTCTTCCAAGTTATCCAGTAAAGGCCTCAAATCTCCGGATGGCTCTCGGCCATCGAATGTGATCGAGCTTTGTTCTTCAGAGGAGGAAGACTCTGGGAAGCTGAGCAGCTCACAGAAGGAGAACCATGGAATTACAGGTGACAACAAAACAATTATATTAGCCACTCAATCAACCAGTTCTATTGAAGTAGAGAGTCCATCAGAGAAACATGGGGGTCATCTTCCTCCAGTGGTTTCTCTGGCTGCCGCCAGACTAACGAAGAGGAAGAAAGGGGAGAGATCTGGCGACAGCGGTTCAGAACAGAGGACCTCGGCACTCAGTAAGAAAGTCAGATATGTGGAGAACAGTGAGCCAGTTGAGGCTGAATCTAGCAAACGCACAACAGGGGCTTCTGACTGCAGCCGACAAGGATCAGAGCCGACTTCAGATGTGTCTTGTGACTCTTCTTTAAAGAGCGGAACAGAGCAGGCTCTGGTTGGAAGCCCTGTAGTTCTGGACGGTGATGATCTGACTGAACCCGGTGCAGGGAGCGAGGCTGAGGAAGCAGACACCTCAGACCCACCGCGGTTATCGTACTACCTCCGTAACTTTCGGACTGTGCTGGAGGCCGTACTGGAGAATGAGGATGACAGGGAGCTGTTCAATCAGGATGACCTGTCTGTCATACACATCTTTGAAAGGCTCTCAGGTGTGTTGAAATGTCACTTATCTGTTTATTGTGTATGTTATAGCTATGTGTTTTTCTCTAATTGGCTATTCTTGCCTAGGTATATATGTTTTGTTATGTTTTCTTAGCTGTACCTTTTTCTCCTCTAGTGCCTGGACAGAAACTGTACGTGAGACTGTTCCAGAGGAAGCTGAAATGGCTCCAAGTGAACAAGCTAGGCTATGCTGAAATTAGCGCTGACCTGAGTCCTGTTGTTCAAGAGCTGGTTGATGGCAGCTTCCTAGAGACAGGTGGGAGGCTGTCACTTGAGGTTGTCCACTTTGGAAAGTCACTCCCATCACTTAAAATCTATACTTAAGTCCTTCTTTCTGTATGACAGAAAATGACCTCCAGGAGCTCGGGGAGGTTCTGGACCTGCTGCCCGTCCCAGAGCTCCGGAACCTGGCTAAGAGCTTCCGCCTGGGAGGGTCTGGGACTCCGAAACAGCAGCTACTGGACGGGCTTCTTCGTCTGAGCAGACAGAAGTCTCTCTTTGCTCTGGCTCCTGGTCAGAACAACACCGGGGCAATCATTCTCAAAAAGTGAATACATCAAAATTAGTTAACGTGCGATTCTGGTGATTTATTTATCATGGCGTCCCTACATGATCGACCTATGTTCTGCTCACCTCTGTCTTCATTTGATCCTACAGGGCCAAGCAACTGGCCGGTTCCTGCGTGCGTCTCCACCGAGGACCTCGAGCTGTCTTCTCTCGGGTTCTCCTCCTGTTCTCTCTGACTGACGCCATGGAGGAGGAAGACATGACCGCCGGGGGTCAGCTCTACACCATCCTCCTGGTCAACTCTGGCCGCCTGGCCTTCCCTGACTACACCGTGCTTCGCCGCACCAAGCTGTTCCGGGACAGAGAAGACCTCATCAGGTCAGATTCGGAGGAAGAATGGGTCATGATGAGACACGGACAGCAATGTGATCATTTACATTTAGTCATTTAGCAGACGCTCTTATCCAGAGCGACTTACAGTAAGTACAGGGACATTCACCCGAGGCAAGTAGGGTGAAGTGCCTTGCCCAAGGACACAACGTCAGTTGGCATGACCGGGAATCGAACTGGCAACCTTCGGATTACTAGCCCGACTCCCTCACCGCTCAGCCAACTGACTCCCTATCATGTCCTTTTCAGTCAGTTTTTTGTTGTTGTTGTTGTCACTTATCTTTACGTCAGGGCACGTTTCGTTTCCTCTGTTATTGCAAATGTGCCTTGGAGTGTTCAGACGTTGCCATCCATCATGTCAGGTACGAGGCGGTCATGCGCACCCTGCAGGAGGTGATTACAGCCATGCAGGCAGGCCACTGGGACGACGCTCGGGTGCTTTACACCTCAGCCAGAGCGGTCTGGCAGGAGCTGAGGATGACACACGACCTCAGGTACCACACGACTCGTATTCACCCAGAGGTGCTTATGAGCTTTCTCAGAGTCCCACGTCAGAGGGCTGCTTGTTGACTCCTGTTGACTTTCTGTATGAGCAGTCATGAGGAGAACCTGCCGGTGTTCCTACGCTGCTTCACCACAGGATGGGCGTACACTCGCGTGCTGTCTCGAGGCGTGGAGATTCTACAGAGGCTGCGCCGCTATGAGGTGAGAGAGAGAGAGAGAGAGAGAGGTGATTGTGCTTCTCGTGAACATGTCTTAACCCTTGTGTTCTCTTCGGGTCATTCTGACCCATCAGTCATTGTGACCCACCGTCGTATTGCGACAAATTTACCTCCTACAAAAACAAAGTGAAGCATTTTCTTTTAACTGTTGGGCTGTCTCAGACCCCCCACATTGCAATGGTTAAAAGAAAATTATTTTTATTTGTTTTTGTATGGGGTAAAATTGGGTAAACACAACAATGATTCGTTATGAACCTTTGGGTCACGTGACCCGAAGGCAGCACAAGGGTTAAAAAGTCGCTGGATTATGTTTTTGTCGTTTCTGTTGACTGTTGGAGTGTGTCATGCTTGTGTTAGGAAGCAGTGGAGGAGCTGCGCTCCTTATTGGGCCAGTCTGTATACTGTCCTGACAGCAGGGGGCGATGGTGGGACAGGATAGCGCTCAACCTGCAGCAGCACCTAAAACAGCCTAAACAGGTTTGTGGCAATCTTTTTTAACCTCTACAAAAGCAGTCCTGGCTGGTTGTCCAGACTCCCTCCCCCGGCATACCAGCCCCCTTAGTTAGACTTTTGCAATGCCAATGTCTGTTTTCCAGGCCATTGCTGCTATCAGAGAGGGTCTGTCAGACCCTCTGGTGCGCACAGGTCATCAACTTTCCCTCCACCAAAGAGCCGCCAGAATGAAGGAGTCTCCCAGCTTCAAGAAGTACCGCCTTGAACTCCAAGACCTGCCAACTATCCATGTCAAAGATGTCACTCACGTAAGTCCCACTGAGATGTTCTACGCTTTAAACTTCCTTGAGAGAAAAAAAGACACTGCTCTAAAACAAGTCATATTGTTTTCGTTTTGCCACTAGGTGACCATCCGAGGCCAGCTGTTCCCTCATGAGGGAGGTACGGGGAAATCTGTGTTTCTCCTGCCAACTGAGGAGGAAGGGGGAGACTCGACTGTCATGTGCTCTGTGGAAGAGCTGTCACTGGCACACTACAGGCGGAAAGGCTTTGACCAAGGCAAGTTGTTCATCTTTGTATAAAAATGCATTGGTAATAATCTTCTTTTTTAGTCAGTGTAATTATGTGTGGATTAATTTATGTTTTCGTTCTATGTAGGCATTCATGGAGAGGGATCGACATTCTCTACCCTGTTTGGTCTCTTGATGTGGGACATCATTTTCATGGATGAGATTCCAGATGTTTTCCGAAACCCCTACCAAGTAGGTACAAACACGTCCAACACTAATGGCCATCTCCAGCTAGATATCCGTGCAGAAATTTGTCTGAACCTTCTCATATGACAGACCTGTCCATTGGACCTTTTCACTGACCACTTCTATGAGAATCGGAGGGAGGCCGTAGAGACTCGTGTTCAGATGCTTCGCGAGGCGTCTGTGGATACGCTCCACAACCTGCTCTTTGACACCTGGACCTCACAGGAAGGAAGGGAATGTTCCCTGGTCAGCTGGGAGCGCTTCTCCTCTCTGGAGCAAGCTCAGGTAACGACAACAGGCCTCTTGAATGATTACATACAGGGTTGCTATGTACTCAAGGTAGTTACAGTGATTTACGACTACCCTGTCATGTCTTGTCAATTACACGGTAATGATAGTGTCAGTTATTTAGTAACATTTTGGTAGGTGACACACCATAGCGCTTTGAAGACGTTCTGATTTAACCAATTCTAAATGACCTACATCTGGGCAGAGTCTTGTGTCTTGTATGGGAGGAACCTTCCTGGGAGGGATAATCGCTCGGATGGCAAAGGATTACCGACACTGTCGCGCTGGTCTGCCTGACCTGGTGGTGTGGAACACCTCGAACAACAGCTACAAGGTGAGCTCACAATTACATTGTGTTTAACCCTGTAGTGATAGTTATATCCCCAACTTATGTCAACCAGTGCAAAGTAAATAATGTCTGTTGTACACTGTTTACTGGAGAGGGCTCTCTGTGTTACAGCTGGTGGAGGTGAAGGGGCCCAGCGACAGGCTGTCCCAGAAGCAACAGATCTGGCTGGATGAGCTGCACAGCCTGGGTGCAGATGTGGAGGTCTGCCACGTGAACGCCACAGGGGCCAGGGGCGCTCGTCTGGAGTGAGACACACAGCTGCATCTGACAGGGATGGCTGAAGTAGCTTTTTGAGGCTGCTAATTATGACTGAGAACCCCCTTGAATTGACACTAAGCTGATAATCTGGCTGGTCTGGTGAACAGCACGGTTTTACATCTCTATGAGATTTGTTGTTGTATCATATGTTGAAATAAATTACAATGAATGCTTTATTAAACTGCTCGGTTGGATGTGTGTGTGAGCCATAAACTGCTGTATTGCTCTTCAGAAATTCTAGATTGCTAGCAGAGGAACCTTTCAAGTATGTCTACGTATGTTTAAAAAAAAAAATATATATGTTCTAAAGGTTGGAACATTTTCGAAAAAACGTTTCTCGAGACAGCTATCAACTCTGCAAAAAACTTCCCTCAGCGCCTCATCCATTAATTTGATTTAGTGGGAAAAAGTTATCCCTTCTCAGCGTGAGAAATACAAGGTGTGTAGGTGAGAAAAGGTTGAAGCGTGTCTCATGGCAAGTCCGTGAGACTTAAGACTGAGAGCCCTGTATTATATATCAGAGCCCATAGCCCTCATTTACTTGAACTTGAGTGAAAAAGTGTAGTCAGCACTTGAACTGTAACCAGTCTTTTTAAACATGAGTATCCGTACTTCTACTTGAGTGAAGGATGCGTACTTTTTCCATCTCTCTTTTAAGGACCGAGGTGAAATCAGTTTCATATTCGAGATTCAACAGACATTCATATTCGTACCTCCGTTCAGGCTCCGCGTCATATTTAGGGACCGGGGTAAAAGAGTAGACAGAATGTTTCTTCAATATCTTTGTAAAAAATCAACATAGAAAATTAAAACTTGTTGCACATCATCATCAAGTTGTCCAAGCTTTGGTTTGGTGATAAAGTTGATTATTGATTAACACATAGCCGATAAATCAACAAAAACACAAATATTTCAGTATTTCCTCAATAACTTTGTCAAAAATGAACATAGAAACTTCAGACCTGTTTCACATTCTTCTAATACTAGCAGAACAAGTTGTCCAAGCTTTGGTTTGGTGATAAAGTTGACACATAGCCGATAAATCAATAAAAACACCAATATTTCAGTATTTCCTCAAAGGAAATACAGAAATATTGGTGTTTTTATTTTGTCAAAAATGAACATAGAAACTTCAGACCTGTTTCACATTCTTCTAATACTAGCAGAACAAGTTGTCCAAGCTTTGGTTTGGTGATAAAGTTGACACATAGCCGATAAGTCAATAAAAACACCAATATTTCAGGAAATACTGAAATATTGGTGTTTTTATTGACTTATCGGCTATGGATTAATCAATAATCAACTTGGTCACCAAACCAAAGCTTGGACAACTTGTTCTGCTAGTATTAGAAGAATGTGCAACAAGTTTAAAGTTTCTATGTTCATTTTGTACAAAGATATTGAGGAAATACAGAAATATTGGTGTTTTTGTTGATTTATTGGCTATGGATTAATCAGTAATCAACTTTATCACCAAACCAAAGCTTGGACAACTTGGTCAGCTAGGAGTAGAAGACTGTGAAACAGGTCTGAAGTTTCTATGTTCATTTTTGACAAAGTTATTGAAGAAATACTGAAATATTGGTGTTTTTGTTGATTTATCGGCTATGTGTTAATCAATAATCAATTTATCACCAAACCAAAGCTTGGACAACTTGGTCAGCTAGGAGTAGAAGAATGTGAAACAGGTCTGAAGTTTCTATGTTCATTTTTGACAAAGTTATTGAGGAAATACTGAAATATTGGTGTTTTTGTTGATTTATCGGCTATGTGTTAATCAATAATCAATTTATCACCAAACCAAAGCTTGGACAACTTGGTCAGCTAGGAGTAGAAGAATGTGAAACAGGTCTGAAGTTTCTATGTTCATTTTTGACAAAGTTATTGAGGAAATACTGAAATATTGGTGTTTTTGTTGATTTATCGGCTATGTGTTAATCAATAGTCAACTTTATCACCAAACCAAAGCTTGGACAAGCTGGTCAGCTAGGAGTAGAAGAATGTGAAACAAGTTTGAAGTTTCTATGTTCATTTTTGACAAAGTTATTGAGGAAATACTGAAATATTGGTGTTTTTGTTGATTTATCGGCTATGTGTTAATCAATAATCAATTTATCACCAAACCAAAGCTTGGACAACTTGGTCAGCTAGGAGTAGAAGACTGTGAAACAGGTCTGAAGTTTCTATTTTCATTTTTGACAAAGATATTGAGGAAATACTGAAATATTGGTGTTTTATTGATTTATTGTCTATGGATTAATCAATAATCAACTCTATCACCAAACCAAAGCTTGGACAAGCTGGTCAGCTAGGAGTAGAAGAATGTGAAACAAGTTTGAAGTTTCTGTGATCATTGTTGACAAAGATATTGATGAAATATTGGAAAATGTGTTTTTCTTGATTTATTGGCTATAGGTTAATCAATAATCAACTTTATCACCAAACCAAAGCTTGGACAACTTGGTCTGCTAGTATTAGAAGAATGTGCAACAAGTTCAAAGTTTCTATGTTCATTTTTTACAAAGATATTGAGGAAATACAGAAATATTAGTGTTTTTATAGACTTATTGGCTATGGATTAATCAATAATCAACTTTATCACCAAACCAAAGCTTGGACAACTTGGTCAGCTAGGAGTAGAAGAATGTTAAACAGGTCTGAAGTTTCTATGTTCATTTTTGACAAAGATATTGAGGAAATACTGAAATATTAGTGTTTTGTTGATTTATTGGCTATGGGTTAATCAATAATCAACTTTATCACCAAACCAAAGCTTGGACAACTTGGTCAGCTAGGAGTAGAAGAATGTGAAACAGGTCTGAAGTTTCTATGTTCATTTTTGACAAAGATATTGAGGAAACACTGAAATATTGGTGTTTTTATTGATTTATTGGCTATGGGTTAATCAATAATCAACTTTATCACCAAACCAAAGCTTGGACAACTTGGTCAGCTAGGAGTAGAAGAATGTGAAACAGGTCTGAAGTTTCTATGTTCATTTTTGACAAAGATATTGAGGAAACACTGAAATATTGGTGTTTTTATTGATTTATTGGCTATGGGTTAATCAATAATCAATTTATCACCAAACCAAAGCTTGGACAACTTGGTCAGCTAGTAGTAGAAGAATGTGCAACAAGTTTTAATTTTCTATGTTCATTTTTTACAAAGATATTGAAGAAACATTCTGACTGTCTACTCTTTTACCCCGGTCCCTAAATATGACGCGGAGCCTGAACGGAGGTACGAATATATATGTCTGTTGAATCTCGAATATGAAACTGATTTCACCTCGGTCTTTTAAGGATCTAGTTGATCATTCAGTTGCTGGGGTGGTTTGGAGAAAAACACAGGAAGGTAGTCCCTCCAGAGCAGGCACGGGGTTGGAAGCACCTATCATATAGTATATTACTACACATAACAGTATATACTGTTATGTGTAGTAAAATACCTTACGTGTGTTGTGGGGGGAAGGGTTGTCAAGATCCCAACTGCGTCTGACGTCAGGGCGTTGAGAAGAAGGGGAGGTGATGAGAGGAAGCTGCAAAAACACAGGGCGGCTGCGCCTAGCTAAGTAGGACAATAAAGTGATAACACTCAATGCTCTAACAATGGGTTTGACGGATATTCTTCTCTTGGAATTAATTTTCATTATTTATGTAATAAACTGTGCACAAGGTGAGTTGCCGTATTTCAATTGATTAATCGAAAAAGCGACATACACGAAGGAATTGGACAGCAGAAAAAAGATATCGCGAGCCAATGGCTAGGCAAAAACAGCGGACTAGCCATGGCCTGGTTGTTATGAAAAAGATTGCATCCTTCAGTTTGATTTCTTTCAACCACACCGCCACATAATAAAATGTATTTAATAGTTTCCAGGTAATTAGTTAAGTCTGCCCATTTTCAATTTACAACTACCTATATAGACTATTGTCGGTTTGACAGTGGTACTACCACCCGACACGGCTAGCTAACATATAATCTAGGCTAGCTGACTAGCTAGCTAGCTAACAGTTATTTACTACCAGGTCTTGGGGTATTGCTTTAGCTAAGTTTGATAGCTTGCTCTGTTATTAATGCAAACACGCAATACTGATCTAAACGTTGTTTTTGAAATGTCTTATTTTTGCAAAATTCTATGTTGTCATTTAGCCACAGTTTCATTAGATAGCACAGCAAGTAGGTGTTACGTTCTTCATTATGCTATCTGATTGTCTATTGTATTGTTGGAAGCTAACTAGCTGCCTAGTCAAAAGCACCAGTACAGAAACAATGACCGGTTTCTTCTTATTATGTTTTGCTAGCCATGCAATGCTTTTTACTTTGCAACAGAAGCCCTAGGGATTCCTTCACTTCCTAATTTGCAATATGATGTAGTCATGACTAATTATTATTTGAACAAATATGCAACCCCCGGTCATTTTAACTCTCTAAATTATGGATTGTGGTAGTTGGATCATTGAATTTTTAAGCGAAAACTACATGTTTAAGCAGTCGTCAATCTCGACAACAGCAATCATGTGAAATAAATATTTCTGATGCTGATGTATCTATATTCCATGCCATTCAATATATTTGGTTATGTTCTCTTCTTGTAATAATACGTTTTTGATCTAGCTTTATACTAGGCATGAGGTTGAAGAATTAGCAATCCCAACAATTTGGACAAGCTAATATTTTAAGGAAAAGCATTAAAGACAATTGGTTTCGGGGACATTCAAAACAATCAAAAACGCGATCAAAGATTCTCCCATCTTTGATACTTTAATGTTTCCAAATACAGATAAAGTCGGCCTATATGGGAATAGCAGGACTATTTAATATTTTAGAAGTAATAGTATACATATATATTATACTACTAATACAACTTGCATATTAGCGAACTATGTTGATTACTTTGATCTGGGTCGGAATGTGTTGTTTAGGCAACAATATGTGTATGGAACTTGCTAAAACTCCCCTATCTTATGTCCAGGTCATTATGGGAACCCCCTGAATAAATACATCCGCCACTATGAAGGTCTGTCTTATGACACAGACCTGCTTCACAGCAAACATCAGAGAGCTAAGAGGGCTCTCTCCCACGAAGACAAGTTCCTTCATCTGGACTTCCATGCCCATGGAAGGTTTGTCGGTTTTCTTTGTAGAAATAGAAAAGTAAAGCATGGTTACGTTGTTGCAAAACATCAAAGTGCATCGGTTCTTTATATACAGAATGATCTTCTCGGTCACAGAAACTGCATGTCACCCGTGGATGCTTTTAGAAGCGCATAATCATTTAACCCTTGTGTTATCTTCGGGTCGTTCTGACCCATCAGTCATTGTGACCCACCGTCGTATTGCGACAACTTTACCGCATACAAAAACAAAGTGAAGCATTTTCTTTTAACCGTTGGGCTGTCTCAGACCCCCCACATTGCGAAGGTTAAAATAAAATTATTTTTATTTGTTTTTGTATTGGGTAAACACAACGATGGTTCGTTATGAACCTTTGGGTCATGTGACCCGAAGGCAGCACGAGGGTTAATATCCTGTCCCTTTAAAAAGAGCTGTGTCAGAGAGCAGTGTTCGGTCTAAGCTGAGAGACCCAGTGGAGACCATCTGGCAGGGAGTTTGGCGAGGACCAGGGCTCTTCCTGCCAGTGGCCAGGCCTGGTGCGTTGAGGCTCAGATGCAGCTTGATAGGGAAGGGAAAGAATAAGGGCTGAGCAAACAAAGAAATGGAAGCAAGGCGCCTGCTTCAGAAAAGTAGGACTCCTCAAAGCATGCAGCCCTCCTGGCTTAGCATGAAACAGCGCTAATTCTTTGCCATATGGACAATGTCTGTTTCTGTGCTATTCCAGATTATATCTTTTAGATAAATCTCTGCCTTATATTTTATTATATATAGCCAGCAGCCTTCTACTTTTAGAGAAGATATAAGTATCACTTAATATTTCACTTGTTTGTTTCTTTGGTCTCTGTCGGTAATAGGAAACACCGCTGTTGAAAAACACCCAATAATTTTTCTATGAGCTACTCACATAACATAATGTTAGTAACTTCTAACTATCTTTTTTGCTGAGCCAGTGGCCTTGCTTTCATTTCTTTTCATTTTCCCTTCTCCCCCCCCCCCCCCCCCCCCCCCCCCCGAGTGCCGAATAACGTCACCAACCTCTCTCGGCTCTGCCAAGTTCAGACCCCTGCCCCAGCCTGGGGGCACATGCTCAGAGTAACACGTTCCTGACCCTCGTCTTGGGTGTGTGTCCTCAAGAGAAAGTACACGTAACAATGAAATCTGACTTGGATTCAGGATGACACTTATCCTCTTCCTTTTTGTTGTCTAATGTTTTTGTAGAGAACAGATAAGCAGATCTTCCCTGGAGGCGTAGGCCTGTTGTTCAGGGACTTTCTTTTGTTCTGTCCTGGACACACTTGTGCATCTGTTTCCTGTGCGCTGACTCTGTTTTCTCGGTTCTCAGACACTTCAATCTGAGAATGAAGAGGGACACCACCCTGTTTGTCCCGGACCTGAAAGTGGATATGGGAGGAGAAGAGAACACGTATGATACCTCCCACATCTACACTGGAGAAATATATGGTACGCTTAAAACCTTCCTGTGTCTGTTTTTCATATTTCTGGGGGCAAATAAAGTTTTCTTGAATTTTGGGAACCAGGAAGGAAGAGGAAACCACCTCACTGATGTTTATGGTCAAACCAATTTTAAAAAGCTGGAGAGAAGTCTCTGAAGCTGCCTTCAGTGTCTGTCTGTCTGAGTCTGGGTCTCTCTCCACAGGGGAGAAGGGTACCTTGAGCCACGGCTCCATCGTGGAGGGCAAGTTTGAGGGCTTCGTCCAGACCTACCAGGGGACGTTCTACGTGGAGCCTGCTGAGAGATACCTGAAGGACAAAGATGTACCCTTCCATTCGGTCATCTACCACGAAGACGACATCAGTGAGTCCCTTCCTCACAGACACACACACACACACAAACTTTTAATCTAGATCCTGATGATACAGAAGCTGACTCTCCTGTGTTCCCCAAGGCACCAATTAGCAGTCTCTTCCGGGCCACTACAGCTTAATTAAGTGGCCTGTCTGTACAGTGTTGGTACACTGCATACTAGCCACAGTGTCGTGCCATGTGCCATGCAAAGTTCAACAGCGAACAAGGTCTTACATTGGTCTGTAGGGACGACTAATTAGGGACGACTAATTATCTTCTGCTTGTGGCACTGGCTGCTCATGAGTATGTAGAGAAAATGTGTGATAAACGTATTATTTGCTCTTTGAGAGCATTAGAGAAAGGCAAATGGCCAGTAACGTTGGCAAGAGACCCATTATCTCAACCGTTAGAGGAGCTCTTAAGTGCATTTCTTCAGAGACAATAGAGGGGTCTGAGGCTAAGTGCTTCAAATGGTATGGGTTAATGTAAACAATGTGCTGTCCTTTTCCCTCAGACTATCCACACAAGTACGGGCCAGAAGGAGGTTGCGCTGACCACTCTGTATTTGAGAAGATGAAGAAGTACCAGAGCTCTGTCATAGAGGAACCGGCCTTGGTAAATCCATAGCACACAGCCACAACTTTACTGTCTGCTACTGATAGATCAACACAGATCATAACTGTTATCCGCTTATATTTCCCCAATGGTTGCATGCAGATTCTTTGGTATCAAAACATTGGTTTAGGTATATTTGATGACCTAAAAATACGGCACATGTTTTATTCAGCCACCTCTGGCCTGAAAATGCTGCATATGATTTATTTAACCACCCATATCTGTTTCTCCTTGGCTCGCCCTGCTTCAGGACCAGAGCGAGGAGGCACCCTCTGACCCTGTTCTGCTGAGGAAGAAGAGGATGGCGCAGGTAGAGAAGAACACCTGCCAGCTCTTCATCCAGACAGACCACCTCTTCTTCAAGTTCTACAAGACCAGAGAGGCTGTCATAGCACAGGTAGCGCAGGACACGCCAGCTTTCACTGGGACCAAGGGGGGCAGTTCCATTCCAGTGTGAGTAACGAGTGATCTCATCTCCCTGCTCCAGATCTCCAGTCACGTTAAGGCCATCGATGCTATCTACCAGGGCACAGACTTTATGGGCATTCGCAACATCAGCTTCATGGTGAAAAGAATCAGGGTGAGCTCGAGATTCATTCAGTCGTTATAAACGCCAACCTGACCCACTGTGGGTGACATGCTACTCTCATATTATGCTGGCATTGTTACTTTCCTTGAGCTGTGTGTGTGTCTCTGTCTCTCTCTCTGTCTCTGTCTCTCTCGCTGTCTCTGTCTCTCTCTCTCGCACCCGCGCTGTACAGATCAACATGACCAGTGACGAGAGAGACAGGTCCAACCCCTTCCGCTTCGCCAACATCGGTGTGGAGAAGTTTCTGGAGCTGAACTCGGAGCAGAACCATGACGACTACTGCCTGGCCTACGTGTTCACTGACAGGGACTTTGACGACGGCGTGCTGGGCCTGGCCTGGGTGGGAGCCCCTGCAGGTAACGCCTCCATCACCCTCTAGTCAACACCGTCAGGGTCACAGCCGCAGATGTAGTCAGTCAGGTAGTGAAGCCATGACTTGGTTAGGTTTTAGCTTCCCATGTGCATGACGATTCCATATTTGGGGAACTCTCTGCTGACAGGATTGGCTTGTGTTCACAGGCAGCTCAGGGGGCATCTGTGAGAAGAGCAAGTTGTACTCGGATGGGAAAAAGAAGTCTCTGAACACCGGCATCATCACGGTGCAGAACTATGCCTCGCACGTCCCACCCAAAGTCTCTCACATTACCTTTGCTCACGAGGTCGGACACAACTTCGGCTCACCGGTGAGTTTAGAAGGATAATGAGTTCCTCCCCGCTCAGCGCAAGTGAGGCTTATGGCGCTAGTGTGACTCATTTTAATCCCCCTGTTAAATCCTGAACCAAGATGTCTTTTTTCCCCTCGTCCTCAGCATGACTCTGGGTCAGAGTGCACTCCGGGGGAGTCCAAGAGCCAAGACAAGAAGGAGAAGGGAAACTACATCATGTACGCCCGGGCCACCTCAGGAGACAAGCTCAACAACAACAAGTTCTCCATCTGCAGCGTGCGCAACATCAGCCAGGTGCTGGAGAAGAAGAGGGGGAACTGCTTCGTCGGTACGTTGTGTTTGTTGTGTTTGTTGTGTTTGTTGTGAATGTGAGGCCGGGCCTGCGGTGTAGAACCCTCTCCACAGAAAGGGAGGCATTTCTGTGTGTTTTTTTCTTTGTGTAAACACACACACATGCACGGCTACACAGAGTCTGGCCAGCCCATCTGTGGTAACGGCCTGGTGGAGCCTGGAGAGGAGTGTGACTGCGGCTACAGCGACCAGTGCAGGGACCAGTGTTGCTATGACGCCAACCAGCCCGACAACAAGAAGTGCAAGCGAAAGCCAAACAAAGTCTGCAGGTAATTCAAATGGCCAACAGGCAGTCGCTTGTTTTTTTCTCCCTCCCAGTTATTGTCACACAAATCAACAGTCTGAAAGCGACGTGTAGTACAGCCGACTGAACTCTCTTGTGCTCCCTCAGTCCCAGCCAAGGCCCTTGCTGTACTCACGAGTGCACTTACAAGGGCCGCAACGACAAGTGCAGAGAGGAGTCCGAGTGTGCCCACCAGGGCATGTGCAACGGGGGCACGGCCCAGTGCCCCACCTCCGAGCCCAAGGCCAACTTCACCGCCTGCCACGGGGAGACCCAAGTCTGCCTCAACGGGGTAAGTGGGCTTCCTGTGGGAGCTGTGGTGGGCATGCCACTGTCCTGTGAAGCCCTCCCTCCCCTGGGAACCCCTCTTGTGAGGGAGTCAGGTGGCTGAGCGGTGAGGGAATCGGGCTAGTAATCTGAAGGTTGCCAGTTCGATTCCCGGCCGTGTCAAATGACGTTGTGTCCTTGGGCAAGGCACTTCACCCTACTTGCCTCGGGGGGAATGTCCCTGTACTCACTGTAA
Organism: Osmerus eperlanus; assembly: GCF_963692335.1. Lineage (NCBI taxonomy): Eukaryota > Metazoa > Chordata > Actinopteri > Osmeriformes > Osmeridae > Osmerus > Osmerus eperlanus. The sequence continues at coordinate 21,358,613 of NC_085022.1, read as the reverse complement.
GTCGCTCTGGATAAGAGCGTCTGCTAAATGACTACATGTAAATGTGAGGACGCAGGTTGACCTCTCTCCTCTCTCCCTGCTGCTCCCCAGGGCTGCTCCGGCTCCATCTGTGAGAAGTACGGGCTGGAGGTGTGCACCTGCGCCAGCCAGGAGGGCAAGGACGAGACCGAGCTGTGTCACGTGTGCTGCATGGAGAAGAGTGAGACCCACACACACACACTCGCTCACTCTCACACACACACACTCACTCACTCACACACACACACACACACACTCCATCGCGAGGCGTGTGAAGTGTTATTAGGTTGGGAGTAAAGGTGAAGCTCTTAATGTTCTGACCGTTAATGCACGAGCTAATGGTCACTCCCTTCCCCTTGCAGTGAACCCCAACACCTGCAGCAGCACGGGCTCAGAGAAGCTGGCACGCTTCTTCAATAAGAAGGTGACCACCCTGCCCGCTGGGTCCCCCTGTAACGACTTCAAGGGCTACTGCGACGTGTTCATGAAGTGCCGTCTGGTGGATGCAGACGGCCCGCTGGCCAGGCTCAAGAAGGCCATCTTCAACCCCGAACTCTACGAGAACATCGCAGAGTGGATAGTGGTACGTGTCTCACAGCATCACTCCAGTCCCCAGGATGATGTCCCTGTATGAACTGTGTGTCTCTATGATCTCCATCCAGGCACACTGGTGGGCCGTCCTGCTGATGGGCATCGCTCTGATCATGCTGATGGCCGGCTTCATTAAGATCTGCAGCGTGCACACTCCCAGCAGCAACCCCAAACTGCCCCCGCCCAAACCACTCCCAGGTGAGTAGCAGCTAGCCAGCCTTTCCGTCCAACAAAAAACACTTAACAAACAAACCACCGGGGAACACCAACCTCATGGTTGAGACCTGGGAGTCGTTTTGTTCTGAAGTGCTGAACTAACACCCAGTCGCCCATCCCTCCCCTCCCTTCCCCCCGACCAGGCACCCTGAAGAGGCGGCGTGCCCAGCAGCAAGCCAGCTCCCAGGTGCAGCACCAGTCCCAGCACCCCCACTCCCACCAGCATGCCGGGCAGAGGCAGCCCCAGAGGCAGCCCCAGCCCCAGAGGCAGCCCCAGCCCCAGAGGCAGCCCCAGCCCCAGAGGCACGGCCGGCAGCCCAGGGAGAACTATCAGATGGGGCAGATGCGCCGCTGAGACCACCAGGCCACGCCTTGGCTCCTCCTCCTTGTGCCTACAGTGGGATAAAACAGTCACTCCATCCAAAGAATAGCCTAAACCAGTCACCCGATCATCCTCACACCCTTCATCCACCAAACAGCCCGACAAACAGACGGCGAGATATGGAGAATGACAGAGCGACCCTGCCGTGAGCCCGCACGTGTCGAGTGAGATCGTCCATCCTGCCTGGGATGTAGACTTGGACCCCCGGGCGATCCAACACGGCCATCTGGCATTTTTCTCTCTTGCCCCCCCCCCCCCATATTGTTTTTATTGGTTTGTTTTTAAAGGAGTGCCAAGGAGTTAAGGAATCATGCGTAGCTTTAGTACCTTCTGTGATGATTTTGGTTTTGTTTTTCTCCTTTCCAATTGCTAAGTCCTCTCAAGTGACACACCTGCGGCTGCTGGTGAATCTTCTGTGATTTTTCTTCTGCCATCCCAGCCAGGAAGCCGAGAGGCACTCGGTAGAGATCTTCAGCACTTTTGGGATTTTCCACCTTTTCAAAACGTCAAAAGACACAAGCTCTTGTCTCTCATGCAGACCATCCTCTGCATGTGACTGTACAGATTTAAGTGTATCATAAGTGAATACAAACTATTTCTTCTACTGTAAATGTATGATTCTTTACTGGTTTCGGTTAGTACTCTCAGGACTCTAAACACACAAATGAAGGTATCTGCGAAGATGAGCTCTTGAATGCTGAAGCGGGGGTGGAGGATCTGATGGTCGTTCGACTTCCCCTGCTGCAGTCGGATCAGGAGGGAAGTCTCAACATCACGTTAGGTTACTAGACATGGATGCTAAACGTCAAGGTCACCCTATCCCACTTTTGACCTGGAGGGACGTTCGAGATCCAAATCTTCATCTGCTTTTGTTTTGTTGCTAACATCTCGTACTGATCACACCATGTATCATATAAGGATAGTCAAGGAACAGGAGGGAACCTCACCAGGTTTTACACACTTTTATTGTTGCTGAAGAATGAATAACCACTAACTTAAGATAAGAATTCTGCCTGTGTAGTTCATAAATGCAGGCAAATGAAGGCAGACTAAGGGGCTTACAATAGGTCAGAGAGTGTATTAATGTTAGTGCTAGGTTTACGTGAGTGTGGAAAGTGTGAAATTGCAAAATAGTTCCAATATGGATGTAAAAAAAAAGAAATTAAGAAAAAAAAGTTACTCCATGCTCTTACTTTTCACATCAAAAGTGTGCTCTGAAGATGATTCCATGTTGGTATGCAGACACATTAATTACATGTAACTACAGCGCACAAAGGTCAGTTGTCACTATCACCTTGCTATGAAAGCTCGTTGTTTCTAGTCTTAAAACGGTGACAATGGTGACAAAAGATTGAGATTGGAATCAGTGGCAAACTGAAGCCCATGACAGCTGTGTCAGGGGCTAGTAGCTGTATGGAATAAATGATCATTATTCTTTTATTTCCTCAAACGGATCTCCTGCCCGATGTTTCTGCAGGTGTTTGTTCTGTAAAGCCAGAGGCCCACCAGAGCCGATGAGCGTGTGTACATGACCTGGTCATAAATGTCTCTTGACCAGAGGTCTGTAAAGAGCAGCCCCATCGCATCCTTTAGTGTCACAGTGGTTGGAAAGGGCCAGTAGGTTTTGAGAAGCCATGCACTAGTTGGGACAGATTAAGCCTCAGGTTTGGAAGAGATGGGGACTGCCATGGTGCGCTTGTTTGGAGGAGATGGGGACTGCCATGGTGCGCTTGATTTGAGCTCGGGTGATTTCCTCCTGCCCTGTTAACACGAAAAAGTGGGGGCAATGCTAGCTGTTTCCAAGCTAGTTTGCTATCCCATCACCTCTCTGTGGCCAAGCATGCACAGGTCTGTAGGAGACTCTAGAGTATGTCTGTCTCACATCAACTCATTTGTTTCACATTGTTGAGGAATTATTGAGATTAGGGGTTGCTAAACTCATTTGGGGGTTTAAACGTATGAAGGAGTGGAAGTGGTTTTAAAATCATCTTATAGGCTAGCCCACTAATACTAGCCCAGATTATATCCTTGTGAACTTGTACAGTACTTGGAGAATTGGAGTTTTATTTGAAGATGAAGACTTTTTGATACGTCTGTTTTTTTTGTATTCTAATTCCAGATAAAAAAAAAAAGTTCAGAGATGTTCATGTGTGACAAAACCTCCCTCTCTTCTAAGTTATTTATGTTCCTATATGTGCTAGTTGAAAAGGGGTTTGTTACAGATATTTTTTTCTCCACCATCACCAGTGGTAAAAACAATTCAGTGTAATGGACTTAATGTCTCATTCTAATTTTTGTCTTTTGTTATCCTGTGGCATGATTTGGGTAGACGAACAGAAGAATAATGCCTGTAAATTTACTTTCATTTTAATTTTGTAGTACCGGTAAAGTTTTTAGATAAACGTGCACTGAAATGTCCAAATTGAGTTGAAATGTTGTAGGTGATATAGGCCGAAAGAACACAATTAAAAAGTAATACTACTGTCTGATTTTAATGTTCACTGTGTTTTATACAGTATCAAAATCTTTTGTTCACTTTGAACATTTTTACTAAAAAAAAAAAAAAACACGGTTTCAAATTGTATTGTGCGAAGAGATGTAATTTTTGGAGTACTTGAAATGCATTAATTAAAAGATTCGTTCAAAATAAACTGGACAATTGCCTACTGTTTTTATTTTTATTTTTGTGTGCTACTGCAGACATACTGTAGTTAAATATTCTGTACTGTGAACTCTTACCAATAGGACAGGGGACCTTTTGAATATATTCCCACTACTGTCTGTGTTTAGTCTCCGAGAAACCTTGCCACATAGGTAGGTACTAAATATACCGGGACTAGAGGTGGTAGAGATGGCTATTACCACTATGCAATACCACAGCTTGCCACCAGAGAGCTCTGTGCATCTGACACCAGCCATAAGGCCATGATAGTCCAAGTTGAACACTGGATGTTGGTGTTTCAACACCCATTGACATTTCCCTGTTGTATGATTATGTTTAGCCTGTGTTCTGCTCCTCTCTTTCACCAACCGTCTCTGGAGGAGGGGATCCCTCACTGAATTGCTCCTCCCAAGGTTTCTTCCATTTCTCTCGTGAGTTTTTTCTGGGAGTTTTCCCTTGCCTTCCTTGAGGGTTTAGGTTGGTTGAGGGGCAGTTCAATGGGCGTATGTGAAGCCCTTTGTGACATTGCTTGTAAAAAGGGCAATACAAATACATTTTGATTTGATAGACCCTGTTGCCCCATCTGCTTGCTACTGAAAACACAAGAAGAATCAATGCTCTCGTGTGCTTCGGCTCAAAGACCATTGATCCTCAATCATATCTGGCATGTGATCATATTGATTGTAAATCTGGTGGGGGGGATATGCAATTGCTGGATCATCAACAAAAACCGTGATCCAGTGAATTGGAAGCACATGGGATTTTATATACCAACTACAATCGATAATGTTGTCATTTTTCTCACAATCCTTTTCCTGATGATATCCAACACAGCCTGTGACAACATCAACAAAGAGAGGAAACTGTGTCACAACAGTGCCCTCCGTCCGGTGCAGTTCTAAGACGATAAACAAAGCATACCTCTGAACCTCCCAGCAGAGCCAGGGTGTGTTCGTAGGTGGAGATGGCCGGTCTGGTAGCCCCCAGACAGGCCAGAGTGGCAGCAAGCCCTTCGCACGTTAGACACTGACCCCGAAGATCTCCTGCGGGAAGATAAATGCACACCAGGAAACAGCCGAATGAGGACGAGAAGTGCTTAATGAGGACGAACCAAAAGTCATAGATCACCGTGAGCTTACCTGCTCTCCTGAGAGACTCCAGAGCTGTTTGGTAGCAGACCTGTGCTGGCTGGTAGAGTCTCATCTGGCTGTAGGCATAGGCCAGGTTGGCCATGCTCTCCCCTTCCCCTTTCCACTGATCCAAAGCACCTGCAAGTTAAAATAACTATGACTACCAGTCAGGCTGAGCCTGGTGTGGTGACTGTGTGAGCGTATCAAGCATCGGGACATATCCAGCAGGATGAACTGTACATTTATAGAAGAATTCATGTACGTATGTTGAGACTGTACCGAACAGCTGCACTGCTTCAGTGTGATAAGGCAGAGAGCAGGAGAAGAGGCCCTGGGCGTTCTTCACAGCCCCCAGGTTCTGCAGCAGCACTGCTCTTTGCGGGCCCTCATTTGTTTGTGTGCTGCAGGCGGACAGCGCTTCCAGAAAACAGGCCTCCGCACGGCTAAAGTGACCCAGCGCGCAGTAATGCAGCCCCACGTCAGTCAGCAGCTGGCCTGAGTGAAGGAGAAGAAGCATTGTCATGCAGTTACTGCCCTCTTCACATTGTAGTGGGTATGAACTCACTGGTGTAATCTCAGAATGAGAGGGGGTGCGTTATCTGAAACGTACCTCTCAGCCTGACATCACAGCCCCCGTCCTCGCAGTCCTGCAGGCAGCCCTGCAGAAGCTGCATCACACGTCTGTCAGACGCCTCACCGCTCAGTATGGCGTGTTTGGCAGCCTCCCGAAGAGCCATGGCTGCGGCCATGGCCTCCTGCCAGCTTGCCTGTGAGCCTTGGCAGCCTGGGCAAAGGACTTACCAGCGACGGCCCTTTCCCCTAGGGAGACCCAACAGTAGGACAGTTTGATCAGAGCATCCCCTAGGCTGCTGGGACAGTTCGGCTTGAAGCTTCTCACTGCCTGCTGAAAGAAAGGCAGGGCCTTGTCCAGTCTTTGCAGTCCCTCGTACGCCAGACCGATGTTGAGGTAAAGGTCTCCATCGTCCACCCAGCCTGACTGCTTCTGTACTTTCATGCATCTCAAAAGGCACTTCAGGCCTTTCTTGGTTTTGCCCACGCCTACGTACTCAGCCCCCAGGTTGAACAGACAGCGGTACTGTTTCAGGAGGCAGGAGTCTTTACTGGACAGTAGGAAAGCTCTCTTGTAGTGGAACAGTGTTTTATGATGAGCAGACTGTGTCTGAACACCCTCTGTCCTTCCAAGTCTCTGTTTTTCAACATCTCTATATGTGATCCTGAAGTTAAAGTCAAACATCCCAAAATAATCTATAATTCTAGATTTAGTTTATAGTAAAACCATTAGTTAGAGTGACCTGCCCATGGTCATAACTCAGGTAGGATCCTAAGCAATATCACAAACTTACCAGGTGTGAAGGTTTGCTGTTAAAACATTAGCATTTTCTTCTGCTTATTCTAATCGCACTGCTAAACAGAAGTTTGTCGGTTGGCTGCCTGTTCAAGGGCAGTGGTGGAAAGATGCTACTAAGCAACATGAAACCCACCCACAAGCATTGTGTGTTTGGTTACTATGATGAAGATTACTGTGTAAACATCCCTCTGTACAGTGACAGTTTGAAGACTTGAGGACAGAGGACAGGTGGACTGTGAGAATGTAAAATATGTTTGAACATACAAGACACACATGCTTTATTATGAATCATAATCTTCGACACAAACAGGAATCTGAAGTAATCCTTACATTTAAATGATTTGAAAGACAGACAATGTGCTTGGCAATGATGCAAGAAATTTACAAAAGAACAAAACCACCACAACACATGACGTAGAACAATGAGTAAGTTAACCGACATCTAGGAAGGTTGTAATCAAATATTTCTGCAATATGTCAAATAAATGTACCTCGAACTGTAAGTGTGAATGTCTTAAGTATGTGTCTGAAAATGGTACATTTGTTTGAAATGTGTGTGGGTACGTATTTTAATCTAAGCTTACACTGATAGCAACACATTTGCTGCAGTAGAACCAGTATTCCTCCAACAAGGAGGAACAGATGAAGTGAGGTCCACATATCAGAAACATCTGGTCAGAAACATAACGTTTACATTTGAAATGACAAAGGACAAGGTCAAATGTAAAGAGCTTTATACAGACAAAAGGAAAACTAAGAAGAAGAATCGTTGTTGTCAAGACATGAATATTACATTTCCGTTGTGTTACAGATACTACTGCCATATGCTTAACAGCACATCACTATAAACCAATAAGTGCCTTCGTATACTTATAATACAGTTCTGAGATCAAATGAACGCCAATGCAAGAGAATCTTCTAAATCAACGCACCTTGTTGTATCACTCTCAAGACGGTCGTAATATTTGTTGCCACCAGAGGGCAGATACGGTGCTGACAGGCATAACTAATGGCTGTCTATCTACACCAGGGTTTCTCCATGACAACAGTGAGAGAGCAAGCCTGTCCCTATATGTAAGGGGGTTGGACATTCTTCTCCTGATTGACATCTGCTGAACCAGACACTATGTTAGTCCTTGGAGGTAGAGCTCTTTAGCTCATGGTGATCATCTCATATTTGTCCTTGAGACTGCTGTCTTCGTCCTCTTCCTCGTCGTCCTCCTCCTCTTCCTCCTCGTGGGGCTTCTCGGGCTGTGTGTGGTGCAGCTCGATGAACAGGAAGTAGACAAGAGCCCCTGCCACACCCCCGGCCATGGGCCCTGCCACGGGAATCCACCACCAGTTGTCCGCAGTGCTGCATACACGCACGCACACACACACACACACACACACACACACACACACACACACACACACACACACACACACACACACACACACACACACACACACACACACACACACACACACATTAACAAAGTATGTTTGTTTTCTAAATACATCAGTAAATTCTATGAATTCCGTGTATATTAGTCGATTTCTTTAGTTTTACATGACTGTTTGGTTTTGACAAGGGCAGCCAACAACCATAGACTTTCACTATAATTCAATAGAGGGGACAGAGGCCCACCATAGCACACTACAAGCAGGTGACTGGATCATTTGTCAGCATTGACTGCATGGGATGAATGCATGTGAGGTTATATAACACCGGAATCGATTTCAACATGTGTTTTTTGCTTAGCAAATGTCAACGGAAAACCCTATATAGCAGGGGAGCCAACTGAACCGAGGCAGCTCGTCCACTAGGGAGAGGATGGGAATAACCAGAACGTGAAGCCACCTGAAGACGTCCATGCCCCATCCGGCCACCGCAGTGAAGAGTCTGGGCCCGAGGTCCCGGGCCGGGTTCAAGGGGTAGCCACAGTTCAGGCCCATGGACACCCCAATGGCCATGATGATCAGGCCGATGGCCAGTGGCTCCGTTCCTCTGGGGGCTCCGATGTTCTTGCCATCGATGATGGCCAGGATGCACATCACCAGCATCCCTGTCCCCACCACCTGAGGTAGAGGAGAGAGAGAGAGAGAGAGAGAGAGAGAGAGAGAGAGAGAGAGAGAGAGAGAGAGAGAGTTTTGTCCGTTTTATAGAACGTCTGGTATTTAGTTTAGTCACGGGATTCAGATCGAGGGAGCCATTGACGTGGTTACACCACTCATTGGTTCCACACTACATAACACTTGTTTGTTTTTGAAGGATCCGGAACAACCATAAATGGAGCTAAGTGTAGAACTGAACATCCAGAGTCAGAAAATGGGTCATTACACCCAAAACTCAGCTAATGAGAAGGGTGCTCTGTGAGAAAGTAGGACAATCAATTTGCATTAACCACATTTCCCTGAAAAGAAAAGGGGGTTATTTAACCCTTGTGTTATCTTCGGGTCATTCTGACCCATCAGTCATTGTGACCCACCGTCGTATTGCGACAGATTTACCGCATACAAAGACAAAGTGAAGCATTTTCTTTTAACCGTTGGGCTGTCTCAGACCCCCCACATTGCAAAGGTTAAAATAAAATTATTTTAATTTGTTTTTGTATTGGGTAAAATTGGGTAAACACAACGATGGTTCGTTATGAACCTTTGGGTCATGTGACCCGAAGGCAGCACGAGGGTTAATGACGGAACTGGAACAACACAGGGGTCATATGTCCCCGATCCTGTCTCACCTGGTCTATGAATCCCCCGAGGACGGACAGGTGCCTGGAAGGGTAGGAGGCAAAGATGTGAGCCGTAGCGTTGATCCCCGTCACTGACAGGATCCCGTTAGTGTACTCCATAAAGGCATCTTCACAGGTGACAGTGTGACAGAAGCAGTTCAGTCGCTTGAGCATCGGTCAATGTTGTTCATCTTCACAGTCAAATAGATGCTCAATAATGCTCGACACAAATAAACACATATATTCGAAAGTAAAATGGGATAAAAAGTCATCTACAAAGAGTGTTTGTGAAGATACCCCTGGTAAGGAATTAACCCAATTGACCCGATGTGTCCCGAAATCTTTAAACATGTCCTGTGGCTTCAAAGTTGCCTAATGTGCTGTAATGGTTTATTGTGCCATCTGCTCCATGGGGCACATTGGGGAGTAAATCGGGGTATGTTAGCTAAAAACAGAAACCTCACCATAGTACAGTCCGAAGACTGCTGCAGCCCCAGTGAAGGCCCCCAACAACTGAGCGATCACATAGAGGGGAAACTTCCAGAACTTGAGCTTTCCCAGGATGACCATGGCGAGGGACACGGCAGGGTTCACGTGGGCCCCTGAGACGGAGTGCAGAGCAGACAGTGAGAGGGAGGTGGGGTGGGGAAGCCGGCCTAATTGGGGGGCGGAGCCACAAGAGCCAGCAGTAGGAAACAGCAGCGCTTCAGGCTTCTGTTATAAACATCTCACAAGAATGTCACTGAGTTCGAGAAGATAAGGAACTGTGAGTTAATGTAAAACAAGAAACAGCCCTTTCGAAAAGTCACAGTGTGGCTCTGCGTGTTTGTCAACAGTTTCCTGTGAGGGGCGTTTGGGCTGGATGCTTTCATAGAAAGATGGACATGGGGGAGATCGATGGAGCTCACAGGGAGTTTAGAGCCTGGGGTTATGGATGACCTCAATGAAGCCAACACTTCAAATGTGCCGGGGATGAAAAATCAATGGCCAGCTCTCATCCATCGGATCTGGATGACGTCTGGCACGTTCTCCCTGACTCGAGTATAAGTATGACTGGACTAACGGTGGCACATGGCAGGAAACAGCTAATTCTAATGTAATAAGAAAACTTTATTTACTTTGTTACCCTGGCAAAACACTAAGTCTGCTTCACTTATTAGTCATTTTAATGACATAAACTGTGTATACAGTATGGATTGTATCTATCACAGATAATAGAAAATTTTGAAAAGCACTTCACGATCCTTGAAATAAAGATGTCATCTCCCATTGATTTAACTGAATGCCAATACCCCAGGTCGAGGGGAATTGATCTTTGCCAGCTCCAATTAATATCAATCCATTCATTACATAATATTGCACATGCAAGCTTTTATGCCACGCTCTCTGAACATACAACTACAAATTAGCTGCTCTGTTTGATTTGGTCTCCACCAAAACTACAAAGTTTAATTGATTAGGTTAAACTTATTTTCATCTACTCAGCAAGCAAATCACGATGAAGCTATACTCAAAGCTGAAAGCAAAGCCGTCTACGACATAAAAAACTTCAAATGGAACAGAGTTGGTACAGAGTTGACAACTCTGAATAGCCCCAACCTGAGATATTTGTGATGACTCTAATATTTTGATTTACCTGACACTCCACCTGCCACATATACTGCCATCATCAGTCCAACAGAGAAGCCGATGTGGATGGTAAGCGGCTCCCCCAGGGCATTGCGACTCAGGACAGACTGAGCCACAGAGCCACAGCCGAACAGCTAACACACAGATGGAGCGAGACAACGAACAAACAAACACATTTTAATTTAAATTGACAGGAAAGTGACCACCACAACACCCACTGGATCAACGTTGAGAAGCAACGGCATACAAAAAACGTCAACATTTCAAAATAAAAGTTAGCTCGAACATCAAGCTTTACTTACAACCAAGACGAAAGTCCCAAGAAATTCAGCCAAGAACTCCTTGAGTATCCCATGCTTCAGAGCACAATGCTGCCTCATCGTTCTCTTGTGTTTTATCTCCATGTGCTTCTGTGCTACCTCTGCAGCCAGGACTGACAGTTGACTAACACACTCGGAAACCTCTGGAGTTCACCAGACCCCCCCCACCCCCACCCCCCACTAGACACCCATTCAACACCCCATCGACCTGTTTGTTCGTGTTCACCACCCTCACAGTGCACATCCATGGAGTCATGGATTGGAGGCCCAAGGGTACAGTACTGTATGTGTCAATTTGAAAAATACATTTTAATTTAGGTAGTTTTACAGTTATGAGATGCATTCCTGTCAACAGTGCAGTATTCTGCTTTGCAGATACTCTATGAAAAGTGCAGTCATGCATACAAACAGTATGGAACAGGACATTCCTACAAAAGGCAAACACAGCCATAGTTGGATTAGAGGTTTAGGGACTTTAAACAATTATTATTCAGCATGTCCACTTCACTCTACTGACTGAAGTTAAATACATCCCATCATGATTAAGTACGTATTTTAAACGATCAAATTTTTGAAATACGACAAGCTTATTGTGTTTCATCATGTTGTCAACGTTGCTCCATTTGTTCCACTAGTGTCTCCTCACTGGTTTCTCTGGAGGTACATCAATAGGTGTTTAGAAATGCAGTTTAGAAATGCCCACTAGAGGCCACTCTAAGCAAAACATTAAGAATTCACAACAAGAAACAGGCAGTTAGTGAGTGTTGTCCACGAGGCTGTACAGGCAGGGCTCCTCACACCTGAGACAGAATGACTGCTTCTCATCTTTCCAGTCGTTCAAGTTGCATCGTTCAGTCAGAGATGCAGTCATCTACGTCGTCCACGTGATCTTCCACGATCATCATCAGCGGGGCCGATTTCCCCTTCCGCCTGGTGGAGTAAAATTGTAACATTTGTTGTCATTAAGAGCAAAGCTTTCAGGTAATTAGTATACAAGATGAATCATTAAACATCGGGCATTAACACAGACAGACGGACAGACGGATCACCGCATTTCGTTGCGCAGAGCGTGGAGCTGGCTCTGCAGTTCCTCGCTGCTCTCTGCCTGCTCGTCCAGGTCTCTCTGCAGCTTCTTTTTGGCGTGTTCCAACCGCTCAATCTCCTCCTCCGCCTCATCCATCTGCCTCTTGGCGGTCTTCAGCCTCTGGGTGAGCTGCACAGGAGAGGGCGCCCAGGTGAGACAGTGAGGAGGTCGTCCCATCCAAGCCCGAATCAAGTCTCTTGGCAACACCGGTTGACCCTGGGTGTTTGCAGCCAGGTGTTGGAACACTCACCTGGTCCTTCTGCGTCTGCACAGACAGGTGCTCGTCCTCCATCTGCATCATCATCTCCTTGACCTTGCGCTCCAGTTTGCGGTTGGCCTGTTGCAGGTTACTGTTGTCTCTGATGATACGAGCAGAAGAAGGACACATCCGGTCAGGCGGGGCGCTGGCACGATCCCTGCATTACAAAACGCTCTCGACGGGGACACACCAGAAAAGAACCCCCACGCTTACAAACCTTGTCTTCAAATGAACACCAGGGAGGATGAGAAGAGGACATTATGACATGCTAACAAGCAACCCAAGGAGACAGTAAACTACTTTTACGAATCGACTTACATTTACATTTAGTCATTTAGCAGACGCTCTTATCCAGAGCAACTTACAGTAAGTACAGGGACATTCCCCCGAGGCAAGTAGGGTGAAGTGCCTTGCCCAAGGACACAACGTCATTTGGCACGGCCGGGAATCGAACTGGCAACCTTCAGATTACTAGCCCGACTCCCTAACCGCTCAGCCACCTGACTCCAACCTGACTTATCTCATACAACCAACACGCATTACCGTAGTTCATTACACTGCCTTATAGGTGCTTTCTGCATGTTTGTGCACTGCCTCATGTCTGCAGTGTGCTGAAGACTTATATTTGTGCCGTGGCTTCACCTCTCCTCTCCCTGCAGCTTCTCTTCCAGCTCCTGGACACGGGCCACCAGCTTAGAGACCAGGCCGTCCTGGTTGGCCTTCTGGGAACCCTCCAGGTAAGAGACTCGGCCCTTCAGGTCTTTATTCTGTGGAGGCGGGAGAACACATTGCAGTCGCTATGGAAACAGGCTTGGTGGAAACAGGAAACGGGCTTGGTGGAAACAGGAAATTAATCACGTTTCTGTTGTGGCCAGCAGGTGTTAACAGCACTGTACCTGTCTCTCCAGGGTGATCTTATTACACTCCAGATCCTGTCTGGCTGCTCTCTCCTGCAGCAACTCACTCCTCATCTTCTCCAGCTGTGACAGAAAAGCAACAACCAAGTCAGGAGACAATCGAACACCCCTTTACATTGACCTTGTCAGGTTTACAACTGAGTGATGTTACGAAAAGCATTGTTCAAGTGGTGAGGTTTCCTGGACAGAGGAAATGGTGTCTGGTCTAACTTCTAGACTGTGGGCAGAATACAGACTCTACTCTGTACTGGATGAGCTGAGGCCAATTCCTAGAGGTGGTTAGTCGACAGAGTCTGAATAGCTGCCCCGAATAGTCTGCTCGTTTTCTTTTCTATTTATGGTAGCCAAAACAATGTAATATTGTGTGGCAATTAGCAACAATCTGCTCGCATACACACTGGCCTACTTTACCAGCAAGCTGCATAGAGAACACGGACGAATCTCACAGAAGCATTCAGCATTTCACATACACATTCCGTCTGAGAAAGGGGGTTTGGGGGGCGGTGAAGAGGAGAGTTATGGGAGAGTGCTCTCACTAGAAACAAAAACCCTCCCTGAGTTCCACAATCTGCGTCTCGGTCAGCTGCTCTCAGCTTACGAGGGGACATGGGAGTGTGGGCGGAGCTCCATCTGTTTACCAGGAAACTCACGGCTCATTCCCCGAAGCTGAAGGAGACGTCTACATGGCGTGAGTGAAGAAAAAAACGTCAAATGAGAGCTAAAGATGATGCTGTTTGTGTGTGAGGGATCTAAACCAGCCTGCTCTTTGCCCTTGTCCACTCTGTTCATCAGGAGGTCTGCGGTGGTGCGTTCCTCACTCAGGTCCTCCTCCAGCTGGGAGATCCTCCCCTGGACAGGAAACACGACACACACAATCTAACTGTACTGCACGGAACTCCCGCTCCTCCTATTATTGATTTGACGGAAGACTGCAATATTTGGGAACATGGTAGAAGTGACACGTTTGATGAGAAAAAGTCTGATATTTGAGTACACACACTCACACACACACACACACACACACACACACACTCACACACACACTCACACACACACACACACACACACAGGTCCACTCTGTAGTCAGCTGCAACGTGACCCACCTGCTTCCCTGTGACCTTGCAAAGAGTCGACCATGTTCCCTGTCTGGTGTTTTGTCATCAGCCACGCTAACAACACTAAGGTGTCATTGAGATTCTGCAACCACTACTCTTTCTGCTACCCTTATAACATTCAGTGCATGCAGGTAGAAACAGAGGTGAAAGGTAAACACCCTGAGAAATGGAACGATTCTACAATGAACCAAATCTGAAAAATGACTGACCCCCTCAGGGTGTGTAGGAGATGTTTGTAAATGTCACATCTGTGATTAACAGACACACTGAATGACATCCATTGGAAAATATGTATTTTCCTGATCTTGGATGTATTTGGTGACTTGTAGTTGTGCACACAGTACATACCTCCAGGACTTTGACCTGTTTGGCCTGCTCGTCCTGGGCAGCTGTGCCCCTCTCCTCCACCTCCTCCACCCTCCGGCCCAACTGTCTGCTCGTCTCCTGGGCGGTGTCCCGATCCCTCCGACACCGCTTCAGGTCCTCCTCCAGGGTGCACAGCTGAACACACACACACACATACATGGGATTGTCCACATTGACAACAAATATCTCTCATTTATCAATCCCAAGTGAATCAAATAAAACTTTGAGTTCAGTGAGACATTACTACCTCATTTTGAATTAAAAACTAATATATTTTGATAAAAAACATTTTCCTGTTAGGGGCTCACAAACAGCATAAAACAAACACCTGTAGTCTCAGAAAATTACATTAAAACCAAACAAAAAATGTATAAACCATTTTACGTTGAAACAGTTTCTCTGCTAATCATAACATAGGGTGTAACGTGTACTAAAGAGGGAGAATAGCGACCACACCTCTTCCTGCAGTTTGTTGGCCGACTGTCGGGATTTCTCCAGTTCCACTCCCTTTTCCTGTAGCTGTTTCTGCAGCGCTGCCAGCTCCCTGAAGCTCGTCTCCCTGGCCTCATCGATCTGGGCCTGTAGCCTGTCTGTGGATGTCTCACACTGTACTACCAGGTCACTCATCTGACCAGACGCACATCACACAGGTAGAGAGGGGGGGGGGGGGGGAACACAAGTATGTTTGCTGTCTGATGTCATCATCTAGATTCCACAGTTTTAACAGGAATGTAAAAGCGGCCATAAGGGGCCGTACATCAATACTAGATCATCCAACCACACCTTCATCCTGAAAGAAATTGTTGCCCTCGGTGACTTGGCTCTGGTCCCCTCTCCACCCACCACCCATTCCACTAACCTGTTTCTGCAGCTGTTCCACGCATCTGTCCTGCAGCTGCCTCTCCTCCTCCAGGCCGCTCTGCCTCCTCCTCAGGTCCTCCGTCTGCCTCTTCTCCTCCTTCAGCTTCTCCTTCGTGTCTCTGTGTTCATGGTTGAGTTGGGTAAACTCACTCTGACCATGAATGAGGATGAGGGACAGAACGTTGAACATGTGTTCAATGAGGCTGATCAATTCCCAAACCTCTATAGAAACCCATGAAGATGAATTGAGGCCTGCTTTATTGGGATGGACAGTGAATACTTATATGAAATGTAGGGAAGAGAGAGAGAGGACTGTATGCCCCACATCCCTGGTCTTACCTGGATATACTCGAGTCGTACGGCCAGGGCGTGGTTAGCCTGACACAGCTCTTCCTCTTTTTCTCTCACTTGCATCAACGTTTCCTCAACGTGCCGTTTCTCCTTCTGCGGAAGGACAACAAAAGAGCCCCCTCTATTTAGAAGCACCCGTCTTGTAACATTGAACAACTTTTTCACATGCCAAGCCTTCTACCATGGCCTCCATCCCCCCCCCATCTCACCCTCAGCTGGTTGGACCTTTCCTCCAGCTGGTTCTCCAGGGCTCTGGACTCCTGGATCATGTGATTGAGGTGGTCCACCTCCCTCTCCAGGTCCTGTACCTGTCCTCTCAGCTGCTCCCTCTCCTGGGTCATCTCCATCACCTGCTCTTGGGCTGCTCCGCTCTCCTCCACCACCCGAGCCTTCTCCCGGCCCAGCAGGCAGTTACTCTGATAAGGAGAGGCTAAATTAGCCTCTTAGCTCGTTATGGAAGTGAGATGTCTAGCCGGCTACGGTTACCTCTTTGACTTTCTCCACGAGCAGGCGGAGCTCCTGGAACTCTTTCTCATACTCCGCCCTCAGAGAAACCATGTCCTTGTCATGCGTTTCCACCTCCTCCTTCAGAGCCCCCTTGAGGGCGGTCAGCTCCCTCTCCCTCCAGCGTAGCACCTCCTCCTGCTCCTCCTGCTCCTGCAGGACCTCCTGGAACTCCAAACGCAGCTGTGCCATGTCCTACCAAAGAGCAGCGTTCAAAGAAATAACAAACTCAGGTCGATCAGTGACAAAAATGGGCTCCGAACACACTGCGAACGGTTCACACGCGTGTTTTGATGAGTAAACCTGTTTAACCTTCAGAAGAACTTCGTCTTCGATCCTGTCAGCCTCGGACTTCTTGGCTTGGTCCAGCTCGTCGTGCATCTCAGACAGCTGCTGCTGCAGGTCTTTCATCTCCATCCTGGACTTATCTCTCTCTGCCTTCAACTGCACAAGCCTGGCAGACACACATACACACAAGGGGATATCCTTCAGCAGATGGACCCCCAAAAGTGCCAGTCTGTAATAACTGAGTGTGTTTTACTCCAGAACAGAAGTGGGTTAAGGTCCTGTACTCACTCATGTTTGGTTGTCTGAAGTTCCGTCTCCATTTCAGCCAGTCGGTCCCTGAGTTTCGACAGCTCATGCTGCCTCGTCTCCAGTTCCTCCTGCAAGCCCTTCACGTTCTCCTTGGCCTTCATACACGCGTCTGCTAGACTCTTCTCATTCTGCATCGCATACGTAGACATAAAATAGTGTTATTTTTAGTGACGGAGCCCTCTCCCAGGAGGAGCCACGTTGAGGATGAGAGACTCTCCAGGATGAGTACATTTAGTCATTTAGCAGACGCTCTTATCCAAAGCGACTGACAGTAAGTACAGGGACATTCCCCCCGAGGCAAGTAGGGTGAAGTGCCTTGCCCAAGGACACAACGTCATTAGACATGGCCGGGAATCGAACCAGCGACCTTCTGATTACTAGCCCGATTCCCTAACCACTCAGCCACCTGACTCCCTATCGTGTACATGTTTCTGGTTCTTTTCTCCCTAAACTGCAGCGGTTTACCAGCGTTTCATCCTCCAGTTGTTTCTTCAACTCTGACACTTGTCTCTCCAGCGTTTCGCCTTTCTCCTGAAGTGCCTTGGCCTCCGCAGCAAAGTCCTACATGATACGGAACAAACAAATACCCTAGAAACAGTTTTCAGACACAAACCCGACAGTACAGGTTGATGAGGCTCATCTCAACTCTCACTTTGTTCTCTGCCTCCACTTTCTCTGCAGTCTTCCACTTCAGCTGGTCGATTCTGTCAAACACCAAGTTGACCTTCTTTTGAGTGGTGGAATCATTGTCAGTAGTCCTGAAACACATTTACATTTAGTCATTTAGCAGACACTCTTATCCAGAGCGACTTACAGTAAGTACAGGGACATTCCCCCGAGGCAAGTAGGGTGAAGTGCCTTGCCCAAGGACACAACGCCAGTTTGCATGACCGGGAATCGAACTCGCAACCTTCGGATTACTAGCCCGATTCCCTCACCGCTCAGCCACCTGACTCCCAACCATCTGTAGATTAAAGGGCATCATCGAGATATCGAGTATTATTGGTAGAATTATATGTAATTTAAATGCAATGCAATGCAATGATGCATCCCCTTGTGATTTCATGTTGGTTTAATATATTGGGTTTATGGAAGCTGTGGAAGTAAGTTCTTGCTCTGCTGTCCTGGGCTGTATAAAGTGAGATCGCACAGTGAGATCATACAGCTAAAACATCAATTCCTTATCAGACTAATGGATGAAAACTAGCGTCAAGTCACGTGGAAAAAGGTGAACGTTTTCGGATCCCCGGGTGAACTGAATATGAAACAAATGACGATTGGTTTACGTTTATTTCCAGTACTTACCCATCCTTGAGGTATGTGTACAGTATCTGTTTGGTGGTTTCTGCGTTCGGTTGTGGAAGGAGCTCCTCCCACCCTTTCAGCAGATCCGGAGTAACCTGATGAGTGCACAGCAGAGTGTTTACCAAGTACCCAGCTGTGTGTTCCACTGACTGGTGCAGTACACTGTTTTACCTGCGTGTCTCTCTCCTCAGTGGAGTCATCAGTGGTGTTGGAGGTGGTGGACAGGGAGGGTTTGTCCCCTCGGTACAGCACTTTAACTGCTCTGGGAGAAGGTTGCTCCTTGTCTTCCTGTCCTCTGAAAAGCAGCGTGGTGGACTTGCTGTCTCCTCTTCTGTGAGCCAGCATGGGCACCTCTCCAGTAAAGAACCTAGCCCTGGGAGACCCGGGGACAGCCCTGGGAGACCCGGGGACAGCCCTGGGAGACCCGGGGACACTGGATCCCCCTGGGGTCTCCCCCCTGATGGCAGACAGGCTGGAGGGGTTGGACGGCTGGCTGCTGTCCACACTGCGCGATCTCCTCTGGTCCTCCGGGTCGATCCTGCCCCTGCGACCACAGCGGCCCCTCCTCTGTGGCCTGTCAAACTGGTCTATCAACCTCCCCACTGAGGGGATGGGCTCAGGCTCCAGAGAGCTGGGGGACATCCGGGTGGCCTCGGCCTGGTCTCTGGGAGCCCTGCCCGGGGTAAAAGCCTGACTCTGGGGCTGGCTCTGGGGCTGGCTCTGGGGCTGGCTCTGGGGCTGGCTCTGGGGCTGGCTCTGGGGCTGGCTCTGGGGCTGGGTCTGGGGCTGGGGCTGGGTCTGGCGATGGGTCTGGGGCTGGCTCTGGGGATGGCTCTGGCTCTGGGTCTGGGGCTGGCTCTGGGGCTGGCTCTGGGGCTGGCTCTGGGGCTGGCTCTGGGGCTGGCTATCGGCTTCCACTGAGCCCTCAGCTGGTAGGGGGATCCTGGCTTTGGGCATCCTTGCCTGGGCATCTCTAAACTTTGGGATCATGTGTGAATGTCCCATATGAGTGGGAGATGGAGCTGGGAAGCTGTTATCAGGGTCGTACGGGCGGAGTAACTCTGGATACCTCTGATAATGAAACACAGTCGGGGATCTTGGGAACTCTCCCTGAGAGCCATACTGACCCTGTTTAAGAGCTGATCTTCTATCCCATGAGGGACTGCCCAGTGGGGACCCCCTTACCATGGCAAGGCCGTTCTCAGACTGGAGGCCTACGACAGAAACATCCCTGAGACACTCCTGGCTGCCAGAGCAACAGGGATCTTTGGCACCGTTGTTCACAACCACATATGGATGACCTTTTATTCCTTGGACTTGGACTCTGACCCCAAACTGGCCTGCGCTGTCACTCTGAAGACTGCCTCGAGGGCTGTGCTGCTTGTAGGGGGACTCCATCAGTGTGCGCAGGGGGTGGGGGGGACTCCAAGGAAACCCCTGAGCACCCTAAACTCACAGCTGGTCAAAAAACACATGCATTTCTTAGACATGATGTTAGCATTGTAGACAAGACATTTTAAAGCAAAAGATCTATGCACGTGGTTTCGAGTAGTTTTATTTTCAGCCGGTTGAAGTGGCTCATTAGGGTATGGGCTATTAGACAACAATGTTGTGGCAAGAGTACCTCACACGCAGCTACACAACAATACAAGAGTAAAAGAATACAGACACAGTACATTGATGTTATTGTTCTGTGAAAACAGGTCACTCTGTGTGCGAATCACAGAGTACGATTGTACAGCGAAATTGAGTCAACTGCATGACGACTTGACACTGGCAGTGTTTCTCCTAAAGACTGTCGTCATAGTTTATTCGACGGTACTTGACCGAAGTGATTGTCAAGCAAGTAGTTAGTCGTTGTGAAAAACATCATCAGCAGACGCCATCGTATCTGTTTAATTATATTAAAGACGAGATTTTGAAACTTTTCGAAAATTATTATTAGATTATGCACAACTTTATAGATAAATGTCATAGGTTTAGGTAGCCTAAATGAGCATGTTATCATCGTAGCCTAAACAATGGTAGACACATCTCTTTATTTACCGTAATTACAAAACGACGCTGATCCATTTAGTAAAAATGGCGATTAACGTCATACAGCAAAAATTAACTTTCGACCATCTAGCTCTGTACTTTATTATAACTTGACAGTGTTCAGTGATAATTGACTTACCAGTTTGCGTAGCTTCAGACTGAAAAGAGACGCGCTCCTCCTTGCGCGAGAGTTGTCTGACGTTATCTGAAGTTTCTCTCTCTCTCTCTCTCTCTCTCTCTCTCTCTCTCTCTCTCTCTCTCTCTCTCTCTCTCTCTCTCTCTCTCTCCCTCTCCCTCTCCCTCTCCCTGTCTCTCCCTCCCTCTCTCTCCCTCTCCCTCTCTGTCTCTCTCCCCCTGTCTCTGTGAAAGCTAGTTGGCACTGCCTCATTGGTGAGCAACACAGTAATTTATCGACAGAAATTCGTGGAATGTGTGTTTGAGGGAAACTTTAAGGAGTTGGTTGTCAGGAAAAATTAACACTTCATGTAGCATATCCTTCCAAACATGTATAGTTTTTTATTTTCAGCCGCATAATTTTAAACTTCAGACAATATTGTGTTAGAAATCGGAGATTAGTTAATCTATATCGCTATCACCTACAGTTCTGGTCAAAGTAAAATAATTATAATCTGTTAAAATGTTTAGAAAATATGACAAAACATCATCTTGTGTAAAATTGAAACCGACAATGTAATAATTACTTCTCAATACATGTATAAAAGATGAACTATTGAAAAAAATCAATTAAATCTAGAAAGATAATACATGCAACAAACAATACACATGTGAAGAGTAATACTTAGAGGGAATCGGGGAGATTACATATTGCTCTGTTCTATCCATCACTGTGGCCTTTAAGAAAATACCATTCACCAACATGACTGACATGACAGACCTAGTGGTCATGGCAACATGGATAGCATAGCAACTAGGATGCAACGAACAGAACAAATGAAGAGAGGTCTGTTCATTCACAGAATGGTCAAACTCACACATACATGTGGACTCACACTCAACAAGATGCACTGGTGTGCACAAACACTCACACATTTAAAAATATCTGTCCTCCGCGGTTGACATATTCAGTGCACAAAGATAAATTGTGTAGTATGATTCTGGGTCTAGCTTAAACCAGGATAGTTAACCCCACAACAAGGATAACAGTGGCTTTATCCAAAGACTTAATTGCTTTTTGATGTCAAACAGAAAGATCATTGATATTTAAATGTTTTTAAAAAAAAGAAACCGGTAGTACAAAACATTTTCAGATTACAATGCATTTGTCAATTACAAGTAAATTCAGGCACGAGTCCATTTAGAGAGTTGTGAAGACAGCAACACCATCCGGAGCGGCTGAACAGGTCCACCATCTCAGGATGCTCATCAACTCAACATCTGCTGATGGGTTACAAGATTGTTTTAATTGGTTGGTCGAAATTCAGCACAGGGTAGATCACCGCCAGATAACCATTAACATAAAAAACAATGAGTGAATGATGGTTAATTAACTGGCAGCCTCTAATATGTGTCACAAATAACCATCTATGAGAGTGGATGTAATGTACCTGACGGGGGCTCAGAGATGGCCCATAGGGTTAGCTGTGTCTGTCAGACTTGGGTGGAGTGATGGGTGTAGCGGCTGGCCGTCTGTCAACACCCCGGACACCTTCTCCTCTTCACGTCTCCTGAGACAGGCGGTCTTTGGGTTCAAGTTTCTCTCTGTAGGTTTCAAAAGACATCCAAGTCAGTGCCGATCCACATGAAGCAGATGACCAATAACATGTGGTATCTAATTAATATTCCCCCCTTGCAATCATCATCATTATCTTCATTGAAGTACTCTAGCTAGAGATTCCCTGTTCTCACACTCACTCACACATTCCAAAATGTATGTGACTACTATAGATACACATTTTTAGGATCTATTCTATATTTCTTCACCCACTACCTCTTTTGTTTCTGTCTGTCTTTCTATCCCCTTCTCTCTCTCTCTCTCTCTCTCTCTCTCTCTCTCTCTCTCTCTCTCTCTCTCTCTCTCTCTCTCTCTCTCTCTCTCTCTCTCTCTCTCTCCATCTCTCCATCTCTGTCTCCCTCTCCCCATCTCTCTCTCTCGCCCTCTCGCTCGTGTGACCTTACTCATAGAGGAAGAGGGCCCGCCCACGCCGAGCGTCTCCCTCTGATGCAGAAGTCGAAGTAGTAAGAGGCAATATGACCCGCTCCCTACTCGACCCGGCCCCCACCCCCACCCACACCCCTGCCCCCGCCCCCCGTGGTGAAGCACTGACCTCGGACTTGTTGTTCTAGACTGAGTATTACAGCCACAGCCTGGTGCAGCACCAGAAGCTTGGTCTGGGGCTTCTCGTTCTTCAGGTGCAGCTGGCACATGTGGCCCAGCTCCTTGAAGGCCTCGTTGATGTCCCGCACACGCAGACGCTCCCGGGCGTTGTTGGCCATCCTCCTCTCCCTCTCCCGCTCGGCCTTCTGCTCCGGACTGAGGTCCTCGTCCTCATGGATGCTGCTGCATACAGGGGGCACAAGGAGAGAATAATGTTTACTTCTTCGTCTTCACCAGTTGCATGTCTCTAAACTGTGCCCTGGCCTGAGTTGCAAGCTTTTATAATTTGGATTTATGCGCCCTCTGGTGGTCGGTTTCCGCACAAACTGTAGATTCATGCGTGCTGGAGTCAATGCAGATTGCCGCATCCCTCTTATTCGCAAAAACAAAAAGTCCTAATCATGCAGGTTTCATGAAAGGAGGCGACTGCCTGGACTCGTCACCTGGTGCTGTCTCCTGGTGTCTTAGTATCCCGTGTGTCACTCTCCTCGTCGGAACGCTGGCTGGCTGAGCTGTGGCTCTGACAAGTCTGCATGTCGTCTCCATCGAGACCCTCCAACTTCAGATCCAGCTGGCTGAACAATGCTGGAAGAAATGTTGTACAGACACAACGTTTATTTGAGAGGATCTTGCTGTGGGTGTTGTGAATATGTCAAGAGAAGGTGGATAGACCAGCTGGTATGGCAGGTACATAGGAGAGGGTTTTTAACTCACCTCTACTTTCTTCCTGCATGTGTATGGTCTGTTGGGATGTTCGTCGCACACTGTTATAGGGGTGGCCATTGTGATTGCGGTTGTGCAATGCGGAGGGGTTGTTGTTGAGATTGACCCCTTCTGTCTGCAAAATACACAAATAAATCTTTACAAAAAAAAAACGTTTTATGCACATCTGTACTCCTCCAGTATCTTACTGTCCTCTGAGAAGCCAGCTATATTACACTGTAAATGAAAGCTCTATAAATCTGAATGACAAACAGGTCACAAAAACCAACATCTGCCCACTCATTTGTTATATATCCCTGAGTAAATCTGTCACACACAAAATGAATTTAATACGAAAATATACTTAATCCTTTGCTAAAAACTCCCCTAACTCTTTCAGGAAAGTGAAAATATTATGTGCACACAATTCCATTCCAGATAAAATAACCACGCACATGCTTCCACACCCCTACATGCCCAGACAGACAGACACACACAGACAGACACACACACTTGGAAACAATCATGTGTTTTCACCATGGCAGGTGTGTGATTGGTGCCGTGGGGTCCTGGGGCAGAGCTCAGGCCAGGGTGAGTTGGGTTCATCAGGCTGTGGATGTCGCTGGTCAGGCGGGGGACGGGCCCCACAGCATGACTGCGCAGGACATGGATCACGTCATCCAGTCTGTCCAGACGATCCTCCAGCTGAGACTAAAGACAGGAAGTTGGATCAGAGACTGTGTGAAGTACCACAGCGATACAGCAGATGTCACGGAAATATAAACCTTTATTAATTTCATATGACTTTATCATACAACCATGTGCTTACCATGGATATGAGACAAGACTCATAATTAGGGGAGACAGGGGCGTGAGTTGATGTGCGGGGCCAGAGGTTAGTACCTAGGAGAGACACAGACCAGGAGAGTGAGCTGTCAAACTTTAAAAAACAAAACAAAAAAAGAAATAGTCTACTACTATAAAAATGTAGCTTCAGCAAAACAGCTTTAGTTTGTGATGTTATTCTAGGGTCGTACCTTGGGGTGCAGCAGAGCTTGTGAGAGGGGATGGAGACCTGGCAGGGGTGGAGGAACTGGACGGAAGGCTACTGCTCGTGTGGTCAGGGGAGTAAATCTACCAGCAGACGGAGGGGGAGGGAGGGAGAGATGGAGCACCGTGAGGACCAACTCGTGGATCATTTTAAAGGCACAACTTGTCATTTCTCTGTAGGGCTTTACAGCCCCTGCAGTGGTCTTTGGAGAAGGCTCGTAACCCGAAGTGACTCATCAATCCTGGTCTTTTTTTACAAGTCAGCAGCTCATAAAGAGCCCAGCAATGCGAGTACGGCTCAGGCTCCATACAAGACACTTTGTTACCAGGGTAAAAAAAACAATTTCTCTATTTTTTCATTAGAGCCTGACAAAAAAATAAGAGGGCTGTGTTTTATGCCTCGGTTTGGGTTTTATGAACAGGACAAAGCAAACCAGAGACAGAGCAAACTCAAAACAGCACAATATTGTACAATTTACCCTCATAGAAACCCCGTAGTTGATACTTACAGAAGCCAGAGCTTTCCCCAGGGCATCCCCAGTCTGCGTCCTGTCAGCGGGATGGTCACGGTTACCATGGTTACCTGGCCCACAAGAAGACTGGCGTTTAAAAGTTGCGTACAGATAAATGTAAACCAAGCAAACAATATATAGATCGAGACCGTCAGGAAAGCCGCTCTGGTCTAGATCGACGGCAGCCACACTGCGCGTCTCACTTGTGGAGCTGTCTGGGCTGCTGGCGGCTTGAGGGTGAGAGGTCGTGTTGCCGCCCCGGTGGAACGTAGACATGGGAGGAAGACCTCGGCTGATGTCAGCGGGGGAGACTGAGTGTGGAGAATAGTCCTGGGGAACACAGACAATCAGTGAGGCCGGGTTTAAACCAGAAGTGAATCCTGCCCTGGACACAGGCCCAGCCAATCAGGTCTGAGGCCCAGCCAATCAGGTCTGAGGGCCAGCCAGTCAGGTCTGAGGCCCAGCCAGTCAGGTCTGAGGCCCAGCCAATCAGGTCTGAGGTCCAGCCAGGCAGATCTGAGGCCCAGCCAATCAGGTCAGAGGCCCAGCCAGGCAGATCTTAGGGCCAGCCAATCAGGTCCGAGGCCCAGCCAGGCAGCTCTTAGGCCCTCTCTGTCAGGTCTTACCGGGTGACTGTTGGATGGCAGGTTGTTGTAGTTCCCTGAGTGGGACTGGTGGGTAGAGCGGCCTCCATATCCCAGCTGGCTCAGTTCACCCGTGGAACCCCACATGTCCGTGGATCCGTTTGTACATTCTGAAATCAGAAAGAAATTACATTCACTGTCACTGAAAATTACATTTTTAAGTGTTTGAATGTAATTTGTGTGTTTTAATTTAATTGATTACAAGCATTTTTGTGGTGACTGATATAATAGCAAGTACCACAGAACCAATACATCATGCATGGTGTGAACTTTTACTTACCATAGAATGTGCTGCCAAACATATTGCTGGGGGTCGTGGAGGATGGGTGCGTGGACGGGTTCTGGTTGATGTCATCATAAACCTGAAGATCAGAAGATAACCACACAGCAGCATTATGAAGTGCTGATGTCAGATGGCTGAGCGGTGAGGGAGTCGGGCTAGTAATCTGAAGGTTGCCAGTTCGATTCCCGGCCGTGTCAATTGACGTTGTGTCCTTGGGCAAGGCACTTCACCCTACTTGCCTCGGGGGGAAATGTCCCTGTACTTACTGTAAGTCGCTCTGGATAAGAGCGTCTGCTAAATGACTAAATGTAAATGTAAGTGCTGATGAGTCAAATCTATGACACTGTTTTGTGTCTATGACACAAAACAGTGATTTCTATTAATTACTTTAGGAGACAAAACTGACATAAAGATAATTTCAATATCATAGATGAGAGATTACATGTTCAAATGAAAGCAACGCAGCAAGCTGATGTACACTTAGAACTATTGTGATAATCTATAATCCTAAAATCCATGCGGCTTCTCATCCGGATTTAGGAAGCATTCACCAGGAGAAATCCCTCCCCTAATCATTCTCAGGTCCTGCTCGATTCAAAAGCTTGAACTTGTATTTCATTTTAAAGGCTTTAAAATAATACTGGATAAGATGTCCTCCGCACAATTTGCCACATTTTAAAGGTGCATTATTGGCATGAATGTGTTCCACCATTAAGGGCTCTCCAGGGTGGGATTAGTAATGTTGTAATAAATATCTTAATCAGTTATAGATACCCCCCCCCCCCTTAAAAAAATAAGCTTAATATAGTAGCATACATTTCACTGTACTCATAGACACGATCTGACAACACAAGCCAAATCCCTTGTATCATGTTTGTTGTTTTAAAACCTTTTAGACCAGCCATTCCCAACCTTTTCCACCTTGCGGCTCACTTGCATAGCTCAACTTTGTTTGCGGCCGCAAAAAAACACATCCGTTCACTTAATTCACGTTTATCATAGGTTACTTTCACAGCAAGATTATTTTAGCGATCAAAGACGACCAAGTGTCCATCAGCGCCACAGTAAGCACACTTTGTATACAGAGGTAACCTGCGTAACTACCACGGCCAGGCCAGGTCTCGAACTTCCGTTAGTTAAAGCGGAAATGTCAGTTTCGTCCAACGTTCATTGGTTTAGCAAACCTTTCAAACCTTTTTTAAACCTTTACAATACAAATTTAACCCTTTTCTCAATTTGAAACTTTTAGAAAAAATAATTGAACTTTTTTGGTAAAACATTTTTTCGAAACCTTTTTGAAATGTTTTGGAAAATATGTTTTATTTTAATTTTAAACCTTTCAAAACTTTTTTTCGAACCTTTTTCTCTAAAATATTTTTGCTCAAATTAAAGTAACGAATCTGTCTTGAAAATGTAAGAAGTACAAGTACAGATATTTTGTAAAAAAAACTTAAGGAGTGAAAGTAAAAATACAAATAAATAAAGAGTGAAGTAAAGTACCGATACCAGAAAAATCAAATTAAGTTTATTTGTACATCGTTACATTTAGTCATTTAGCAGACACTCTTATCCAGAGTGACTTATCGTTACTTTCCATCTCTGCTCACAAACACACACTGGCACACACACAAACACACACTGGAACACACACAAACACACACTGGCACACACACACAAACACACACTGGCACACACACAAACACACACTGGCACACACACACAAACACACACTGGCACACACACACAAACACACACTGGCACACACATACAAACACACACACGCAGAGCGTGACCCTGTCTGGCATGAGTCCCATGGTGATTGTGGGCCAGGCAAACCAGAGGAGCCCCTGCAGACACGAGGGCAGTCTGAGCTTCCACAAGCAGCATATGGTGGTGGATAAAGCCAATTGTCCTCCTTACCATGAGCAAGGAAGCGACCCGTTAATAACGCTCACACCCCCAGTCCAGCACGCCCTCGCTGGCCCCCAATGGAGTGAGGCCCCATCTCCATCTCTTTTATCACAGCATTGATTTAGGAACCATCAATCACACCGGCACAAATGATAAAGGGCTGTTCTTTCAAAGGAGGCAGCTTAGGGTTTTTTTTTGCTGCCATACCCAAAACTTTTGCTTCACCTATATAAAGTTTGCATGCCTAAGAACATAAAAAAAAACATTTTACATGTAATAGATTGTAAAGCGGGACAAAATATCACCCTTACTGTTCAAAATGCACATGCATTAATATACTGAGGAAAAATAGCTGAATTGAATCCTTGTATGTACCTATGGCGCTGTCACGTGGTTCCACCATGACGAACTACGGCCGGATGAAACTATTTTAGTTTCTCTATGATCCGTGATGTCTGGATATGGTTACACTGACAAAGATCAAAGCTGCCTTTGATAACTGTCTTAATGTGGCATGGGGACTGCTGCACATTGCAAGGTTAAATCCAACAGAAATAGCAGCAATCTGTTTTATGTCAAGATCTGTTTGACAAGCTGATTTAACTAGCAGGCTCTTAGGTCTGTCTGATCAGAGGACCTTGAACATGCCGCCAGGATTGGTACACTTGCACTGACCACCATCCCATCCCACAAACATGACCGTTCACAGAAAGCTTTGGTGGTGTCTGGTAAAACCACTCAATATCAACCACTAATTTACATAGATCATTTTATACATAAAATATATAAACTAAACGTACTTCATCACTTTTCCAAAATGTATCTGCTTTCAAATAGATATTACTTTTAGATGGTGACAATGCGGATAAAGAGATGTTTTATTAAACTGAAGTGAATTTTAAAAAATCTAGCAAATAACATGTAGAACAGAAAACCTTCTGTACCAGAGCACAGTCAGGTAAAGGTGTCCCGGCATACCTGCAAGCCCTCCTTTGACACCATCACACCAAATCACTCACAAAAACAAAGACCCTATCTACAGACAACATAGAAATATACTCACTGATTTCACATTGCAGCCATACATCAGTGAGTTGTTTCCTGTCCCAGAGGCAGGATAAGCACAATACATGACTCCGGCTAGTTCAGTACAAGATTCCAGTGTCACAGTGCAGTCCACAGCTCCTCGCTCTGCTGATGAGCTCTTAGTTCACATCCACTCAGTCCCTACCCTGCCCTCCTCATGCAGTGAACTCACACAGACTTTATGCAAATGAGGGCTAGACCATTGCAGGGAGCAGAGGGGGTGGCTGAGCGGAGACCAGGGCAGTATGTGCTTGACTTGTCCTGTGTCACGGTGTAACTACTGACGTGTTCCATTCACAGCAAATTTCAAATAGTTTATTTAACACCAGCAGTGTTCATTTCACACCTTGAGTGTTTATACAAGTCCACTCTCATCATCATTACGCTGCTGGTGTTAAATCAACACTTTGAAATCTGATGTTCTGCAGTACATATAGTATATCATAGCTTTTGGCAAACACTGTAATAGTAGTGTCAGAATATATACAATTGTGTGTCTGTAAATTTAATCCCCTTCAAACAATTGAGTGAGACATGTTTTTTAAATGTTTACATGGGGGAATACAAACATTTCTTTATATGTGATCACAATGAAAGCATACAGCTGAATATCATCACACTGCCAAGAACACAACGCACACTAATTGAAGTAAGCCTGGTGTTGAAGCACAAGGACGACAAGGTTACCTTCCATTAGCAAAGTAGAAAATTCCTGTAAACACCACCTACTTCTCAGCTGACCCACATTTTCAAATTAAACCTAGTCTTAGTACTCAGCACGTGTGGCGTGGCAAGTTCCTCCTTTGGCTGGAGTAAGGTTATTTATAAATCAGCCTGTCTGGGTGCTGCTTTGACTGAATGCACACACAGAAGAGGTTTTCCTGTGAGCTATAATCCCCTTGGCTCTTAATGCGTGTTGGCCTGGGCTACCAGTCTCAGTGACCTACTGTACGAAGATATGCAACTGTTTTAAAATGTCTGACCTCCACTCTAACCTTGATTTGACTCTCCATCAGAGCTTTTATCTGAGATAAAGTATGAACTGCGTATCTTAAATAGATTCTATGTCATGTTTAGCAAAAAAACGAATACATTTAACAGTGAGCATTTAGAATAATCTGGGAAAAAAAACTAATTTTAAAGGATCAAGAAGGATCTCCTCCCTGGACCCACATCAGACATAACAACACTGTTGTGGCACCCTGCTGCCCCGGCGCGACAAGTTGCCCTAGACATTGTGACACTTCACAAAAATCCAATCAAAGAATCCTCACTGAGCCAATAGTGTTGTCCCCTTATCAACACTTTCTGTCCAACTATTGGCGCTTGTAGTTTGGAACACAGTCATAGGAGGTTTAGTTTAATAAGGATAAGATCCAGCCACACTACGGAGCCAGGACACACATTGTTCTTTCTAATAAATACATTTAATAATGATAGTGAGAAGAGTTGCTGGGCACTGTTTGGGGTTCACAAATAAGATTCAAATTCATAAGTGTGGGTCAAAATGTGCGTTCACCACAGAATGTAATGAATATTAAAATGAGTTCCTTACAAACAGTGAAAATAATTGACTGACAAACACGAGCCATGCCCTGTTATAATTGTTGTATTTATGCAAATGTATTTGATAAGGGTTTTCTATATGTTTAAGGAGCCTCTGCCACACAAGGATAATCATGTCTGGGTTTTTTGTCATTTAGCAGACGCTCTTATCCAGAGCGACTTACAGTAAGTACAGGGACATTCCCCCGAGGCAAGTAGGGTGAAGTGCCTTGCCCAAGGACACAATGTCATTTGCCCAAGGACACAACGTCAGTTGGCATGACCGGGAATCGAACTGGCAACCTTCGGATTACTAGTCCGATTCCCTCACCGCTCAGCCACCTGACTCCCTATTTACACATTTGTTGAAAAAGGAAAACTGGAAAGCTCCAGCAGAAAGGGTGAGATGGTCATCCCTCCCAACACACATCCAATCAAGGTAAGCCAGTTTGTACTGGTTCTTCAAAAGTAATGCTGCAATCCCTACTCTTGAGCATCAGCGATCAACGATTCTAACCTCCAGGAAACTGGGTCAGGAGGCCCACACAAACCTCCCTCTTATTAGCGTCATTATCTGAGGATCTTAAGAAGAGATGACTGAGGTAGAGCTCACTGTAGGGTAGCCTTTACTCATGACAGAGGTAAGGTATTTTTATAAGGAGGTCACATATAGCTCAGACAGTTTTCTTGGGTGAGGATGGGAAAGATCTCCAACCACTCATGCAGACATACACTCATAAAGGCTTCACATACATGAACCCGAGGGAAAATGCACACAGTCACCTCACTCTGAACTTTGCATCAATCTTAGTTAATTACAGCCTTGTCAGGAGGGCCATTATTCAAACAGGTAATGCAAATGTTAATGAGTTCATATTAGCATATCTATATTTTTCCTTTGTTGAAATGTCATTGATTATGACACTCTACAATGATGAATGTCACTTCTGATGCACTCTGATAAGTGACTGGTCATTAGGAGGAAAAGAGCAACTGGAGAGAAGGGAAAATAAGGAATTAAGCAAGGCTGTAAAAAGGCTAAATTTGAGAGAAATATGTTAAATGTCTCTGACTGTAGGGCTATCCGTGTTGCACTGTGTGGTTCAGTTACACCAATTAACTGTGAAGGTATAGACCCTTGTGACATCAAATTGATAATAATAATACTCAAATATTGAAACATATTATTGATGTAAAACCTCAAATAATATATGTTAATAAGAGGAAAGACTACTGTTTAGTAATCAACCATACATTCTCTTTGGATCTAAATCAACAATACAGTACACAGCACTTCAATAAAGATATACTTTTTCAAGCGATTATTTTTCTTATCTTTGAGTGGATGATTTGACAGGGTTTAAATAACTAAATTCCTGCCAGTGAGGAGGGGAAGAGTTGCACAACAGAGCAGATGGTGACATTCCACATGACCAAACTGATCAATCAGCCCGCTGGGACGCAGGTGCAACACAGCCGGGCAGATCCACACCATCTAGTTCACCATCTACAGGGCACAAACACATGGGTACCACTCATGGCACCCTGAGGGTCCGCCTGCTCCACAGTCCTGCTGAGCCAAGGTTGATGACATCAGTTTCCCATCCGCTCTCCCACTGGAGAGCACAAAAACAACAACGTAAAAAAAAAACAACTCAACAATAAAAGCCATCCAAGGATGGGTTAGGACAGTGACGTCAAAATCAGGGACTCGCGAAAAAATATTAAATAACTATTCTAAAAATACACAGAACCATACACACACGCACACATGCACACACACACACACATGCACGCACACACACGCACACACACTTGCTGGCTACTGTAGGTCATTGGAAATAATATGTTGCCAAATATGTTGTAAGTCTACACTTCAAACCTGAAACTGGAACGTTCCTGGCCTAATGTATGAAAGACCATACTTTGTTGTATTTGTTTGTTACTTCATTTCTGCACTGCTACAGAAATGTTAAAACACAAGCCAATATGTTCTGTTACTAAAGTTCTGCAGGTGTGTGCAAACGGTGTTCGATACCTGGCGTGACTCTACAGGGAGGAACACTATCTTTGGGATCAGATTATGGCAGATGATCTTGGAGTCCGGGCTTCGGTGCCAGAAGATGTAGGTCTAAGAGGATTAAAGAAGGGCTGCAGTGTCCACGTGAGGGCCAGACACACTGAATCATGTGCTGTGGTGACCTCAGCCACTGGCCCAGATTGAGGCCAACCAGTTAGAAAAAGAGAGAAGCTCACATCAACACCAGCCCTGTCTGATTCTCCTCTTTGACCTTATGAACTGGCATATTACTGTGAACCACACGATTCGTTTGATGCGTTTAAACTGTAGAAGTAAAACATTTGATGATCAATAAAAGCAGAGAGCAAGAGCGGATGTCTTAATTGCAGTCAAAAACGACCAAACTGACCATCTAGGAAAGCATACTTTGGTCGCCATTTGACATTTGACAAAAACTAGTAGAGAACCATTCAGCGATGCTAAACCTGTGAAACATGAAGCAAGAACAGACAGACTGCTCAGACAAGAACGTTGAAAGATGTCGAATTAGAAGTGACAGGAGATTGACAGTTAAATAGATTATTATTGAATAGCAGGGAGCAGCAAGTCAAAAATAGAGTATAAAAATACACTAAAAGAATCACTAACAGGGAGATCTTTTGAGATATACGGTAAGTGTCACCATTTTACCTCATTATTTTAGACAGCATGTAAAATGTTAGTATAAGATAGACTCAAATACGTCAAATTAATTTCTCCATTAATGAGAACCTTATCTTACCTTCTTTAAAATTGCAGATTTTACGTAGCATATATGACAAATTTGTTTGGATTTATGTAAAATACTAATACAGAATACAAGGAGAAGGAAAATTCATTCTTGGCCTGTTGACTATCCTCTTCATTTTCAAACTCAGGAAAATAACTGTAAACCTGAAGGTGGCAGTATTGAACAGGTAGCTGGGATTTTTCTCGCCATACTAGGTTCAGACAGGTACAGGTTACTTATACATCATTTAGACTTCTGAATTCAAGCATGGAGTTTCGATTTTATTATCAGTTATACATAAATATTTGCATATCATTTGAAGTTGTACAGTGTAGTGATAGATTTGTCAGGAATTGGTTTAACTGGGCATGTTTATTGATGATAATGTTAGTTAATTAAACTATTATATTGTCATTATGAAAAAACATTCACTGCCAATGTACAGTAGACCCTTATCTACTTCTCATCTGATGCCGCTCCCTGCGCGTGCGCCCCTACCGCCTGGCAGCAGCATCGTCCGTGGCTGCTGCAGGCGTGCTGTTTGCGGCAGTGGAAACCTCTGCGAAATGTATTTTGTATTCCCGAATGTGTTTTGTTTGGTTTTATACATTTCAATGGTCATATCATAGTCTTAATAGCTATGATTTATTGTCATTTTAGTAGGTTGACCTAGCTAGCTAAGGTTTATTTAAACGTTCGAAAACGTTGGGTCCGGTCTAGCAAGCTAATGCACAACCGGAGAGGCGCTCTGGTCTCGAGCTACAGCAGGATGAGGCCTACTTGTTAAAGCTCCCTCACCTCCTCTCAAGAATCATCGTGATGGCTGATGATCAACAACAACCTGGTCAGCACCAGAAGCCTACTTCGGGATTAGGCTCACTTCCAACGCTAGTGCCAGGACTTCAGGGGCCTGAGGCAAATGCATTGCAGTTCAAAATAAAGAATTCCATTTGGTAAGATTGATTATGATCAATGTCAATGGATGATCAACACGCAAATACAGTCGCTGTCAAAAAAAAACGATAGTATTGACACCCGCCCAGCCTACCGCTAATATCTAGATAGCATGGTTGCAAATGCTATTCATTTATTTAACCCCATATTCGTTAGGCTGTTTAGCTAACGGGTTATCTTCATATGCAAATAATAACTAGTTTGCAAGCTAGCAAATCAGTCAAGGGAGGCCTTTTGTAATACACCTGAGCCCTAGCTAGCAGCTAGCTAGCTAGAGCCATCACTAGTCGATGATGTTTGTTTTTCGCGTGTTGCGTGCATGACATAATATAGATCATTGTGCTTGATTGATGATGGAGCTAAATAATCCAGCTAGCTATCTTTACAGTTGGTGACCTAGGGGCGTTGAATTAAGAATATAATATCTGGCTGATCAGGCAGGCAGTTGTTTAATATTAGCTAACAGTGTTCTGTATGCCATCTAGCTAACTGGCGCTAAAGTAGGTTGGTCTGGTCCAGACGTGATCCAGAACATCTGGGCATCTGGGCGTAGCTATCTGACAGGCATCAAAGGTTATGGGGTAGAGGTCGCCAACCATTTACATGAAAAGTATGAATGCATTTAGCTATTGTTGCATCCCAGTTAATGCCTGGAAACATTGAAGGAAGGTGATCCAATCTGACCTTGGCCAATGGTCCTTGCAAGAAATAGTCACTGGATTACCTGATGTGTCACCGTTCATGATTTGACATTTGCTGTCTCACCTTTTGCAGCAAATCCGTACAATCAAAAGTGGACAACATATTGGTGAGTAATTGCATTTCTGCTGGCCGTGGTAGAAATATTGAAAGGATACTGAAGTTTTTGTAATTTTTCAGCTGCTTATTTCTAGCCCACAAGTTCACCACTACCAATGTTTTTAACTTTATATAATTATAAATTAGTTGACCATGAATTGAGGGTGCCGATCTCTATGAAGTTTAATCTTATGTCAACACTGAATTGTTGTTAGAATGTCAAATTCCTCACTTGTCACACATGTCTGGTGATCAGATTACATCATGTTATAACATGGCAACACACAAACACTTTATTACCTTGGGTCAAACCAAAATCTATTTTTAAATATTTTTTCAGGGCAGATTGTGTGTTATTCATTAAACTGTAGTAGGCCTACTCTGTAGGTTTGCATTTGCATCACTTTAAAGGAAACTGGCAGTTGGCACACTGCATGCTGGTCAGAGTCTAGTAAAAAGCTTTTTTTAATGGATGCTTATTGGCTGACTCTCACCTCATTCATAAGTATTGGTTACCCTAGCAACAGGCGAGAGGCAATAGAAGAGGTGAGATTATTCATTCTTAAAAGCCAAAGGATTCTAAAAAGAGGCGCATTTCAAGTGTGCTTAACATACTATAGTGTTTAGATTTTCCTTGCAATTATGTTAATGTTCTCCATGTTCATCGGTTGTAATAGCTGTTGCCTCAAATTGCAGAATGCACTGTTAACCAGCTTCCCATGTCAATTCACACTCAGGTTTTTTAGCAGGAGTAGCCCACTCACTTCCATTAGGGTAGACCTTATAGAAAGGAGGATCATATACACAATTGGTTTACAATTTACTCTTGTCAGTTGGTCTTAATTTTGTGTTTCCGTTTTGTATAAATTCAACAAAGTATGATTTGTTGGTTCAGCATTGTACTTGCTGTGCTTACTTTGGTCTTCTTCCTTCCCATGTTCACAGCAAGATGTTGAGAAGTTTACAGACATTGAAAAACTCTACCTCTACCTTAAGTTGCCTTCTGGTCCCAGCAATGGCAATGATAAAAGGTATTCATTCACTTTAATGCCACAGTCTTTGAGCTGGATGTCATGATTCAAGGGCTTCTTTCAGTTTGAGAAACATCCTCAGTTTCCCCCGTTTTTACATTGCCAATGCTTCTTTGCTATGCATTTTTTGGTTATTATGAGTGGATTGTTATGATCTAATGATTTGATTAAATAAGTCCATAAAATGTCCCCACTCGCATTTGTAAAAAATATTAAAAGTACATTGTCTGTTATCATTGTATATTCAT
Organism: Osmerus eperlanus; assembly: GCF_963692335.1. Taxonomy (NCBI): domain Eukaryota; kingdom Metazoa; phylum Chordata; class Actinopteri; order Osmeriformes; family Osmeridae; genus Osmerus; species Osmerus eperlanus. The sequence goes on along the minus strand of NC_085022.1, from coordinate 21,322,295 downwards.
CAGCTAATTAATAATATGCGTACAACCAACACCTGTCTACATTATATTGTGTAGTTGTCTGCCTGTGAGTTTATTATCACATTTGTTAGCCAGGGTCTCCTTGCCTCTACAGTACAGTATCACACCAGCATCATGGCTCTATAGTTATCATCAAGTAACCCTATTAATGATTGTTTTTTGCTATATACAGCTTTCTGTGTTTTTCATTTGTTTCCCCATATCTATTCATCACCTCAACCCTCAATACTCCACAATAGGACTGAAAATCAGAGAGGGTCCACAACTCCTGGACTATGGTACTTAAGTTTCTCTTCTAAAGGACAAGCAATCAGACCTATCCATTGAGGATCTGTCTTCACTAAGCGTTTGTTTTTGCGCCGTTGCAGTGATCAGAGCTCGATGTCGTCCAGCCGGACACAGCAGATGTATGCATTTAACTGGATTCGGAATCACCTAGAGGAACACCCTGAGACATCCCTTCCAAAGCAGGAGGTTTACGATGAGTACAAGTGAGTGTCTGCAGCCATCTGCATTTCTGAGGCAAGGCTAAATATAATGCTATTAGCAACAAGGTTTGTGCCAATCACAATTGCTTTATAATAATGGATTATACAGTATCATCCCAGCATTTTGACTTCCACTGAATGACTTGATTATACTGTATAATAAAGTCATTCAGTGGAAGTTACAATTCTGAGATGCATGTTGATGTAGATGAATAAACATTTAAAAGCCATGTCAAATAAAATAGGCTTTAGCTCACCTATACTGTATACAAAACTGAAGACCCATCTGTTTCATTCAAATAATTATTCATATCCCTACTACATACTGTGGCCTGGTAGTAAATGTACATAATGTTTATTTAAATGTGTTTCAGGAGCTATTGTGACAATCTAGGCTACAACCCACTAAGTGCAGCAGACTTTGGGAAGATCATGAAGAACGTCTTTCCCAACATGAAGGCACGCAGGCTGGGCATGAGAGGAAAATCCAAATATCCTTTCAAATAGAGCCCGACCGATATATCGGCGGGCCGATATTGGGGATTTTCCAAACTATCGGTATCGGCATTTATAATGGCCGATCAATGAATATTAATGTTTTTATTTAATTATTTTTTATTGTGTTTTTGTTCAAAGGACTTTAAGTTTCATATCTTAAGTTTGTATTTTTATACATTTTATTTATCAGAAACTGCATTAACATATTATTTTAGTGAGTAAATAATAACAGGAGTCAGATGGCTGAGCAGTTAGGGAATCGGGCTATTAATCAGAAGGTTGCTGGTTCGATTCCCGGCCATGTCAAATTACGTTGTGTCCTTGGGAAGGCACTTAACCCTACTTGCCTCGTGGAATGTCCCTGTACTTAGTCGCTCTGGATAAGAACTTCTGCTAAAAGTGACTAAATGTAAACTACAAATAACTACTGTTAGGGAAATCAGTTTTTTTTGTTACGTGTTTCTGGATTTTTAAAATATTTTTTATATCGGCCAATATCGGAATATCAGATTTTTAAAACTCCAAATATTTGTATCGGTATCGACCTTAAAAATCCTTTATCGGTGGGCTCTACTTTCAAACGTACTCAACTGGAGTTGAACAAACCTGATTAACGTGTTCAAAAGTTGTTCCCACATTTTTCTGTAGGTTGTTCAAAGGCTGTAAATAAACCTTAACTGCTTCTCACATACTGTTATAGTGGCTTGAGGAAGAAAGCTTTTGTACACATGCCATCGTTACCCAACCTGGATCTGCAGAAGTCAGGCGACGGAGTAAGTCTTTGTTTGTCCCATTGGAGGCGCACCATCAGACGGGTCAGACACCCAGACTGCACTTCTGCACCAGATGCTGACCCCCAGACTGCACTTCTGCACCAGATGCTGACCCCCAGACTGCACTTCTACACTAGATGCTGACCCCCAGACTGCACTTCTGCACTAGATGCTGACCCCCAGACTGCACTTCTACACTAGATGCTGACCCCCAGACTGCACTTCAGCACCAGATGCTGACCCCTGCCTCCGCCTGTTCTCTGTGTCCCCAGTGTGAGCTCATGGAGCCGTCGGGCCAGTCTCCCAGCGCTGAGGATGAGATGCGCTCGGCCGCTTGCGGCCTGGTGTGCGAGTGGGCCCAGAAGGTTCTCAGCCGCCAGTTTGACAACGTGGAAGACCTGGCCCGCTTCCTCCTCAACAGTCACTACATCGGCACCAAGTCCATGGCTGCCCTCACAGTCATGACCGGAACCCCGACAGGTAAAGATGGCCACAGGTTCGAATCCAGCCTGGGCCATTTCCTGCATGTCCCCCCCTCTTTCTCTCCCCTATGTTTCCCCCCCCCCCCCCCCCCCCCAGCATCTTATAAATCACGTGACACTCAACCGCTCAATCACATCCCCCGCCTCAGCAGGAATGAAGACGCCCACCCCGGCCTCTGCGTTTGTCCCCACGGCTGAAGCGAACTCCTTCCAGCCCCAGGTGAAGACTCTCCCCTCGCCCTCCGTCGACGCCAAGCAGCAGCTGCAGCGGAAGATCCAGAAGAAACAGCAGGAGCAAAAGCTGCACTCCCCTCTGCCCTGCGAGGCTCAGGGGAAGAGGCCTGAGGTCAGCACCCCGGGACCCACCATCCCCTGTGGGAGCCCCGCCCTGCTGTCCCCTCAGCCCACCATAGGCATCGTGGTGGCTGCTGTTCCCAGCCCGATCACGGTAGGGTTTTTTTTCTACCACGAAAGATGAATACTTGAAGGGAAACTTTCCTTTTCTCCTGATTGATCGTATCGTTTAGTCGTTGCTGTATGTGAAGCAGTCTCTCTTGCGCTGTCACCCTCAGGTGCAGAGAAGCAGGCAGCTCATGACCTCACCCAGTCCTGTGGGAACTGCCGAAGGGAAAGTTCTGCCTGTCAACTTCCAGGTGGTCACCCAGTCTCTGAAACAGTCCCCTAAAACTCCCCAGAATATCTCCGCCAGCCCCGTGGGCGACCGCCTGGCCCGGCACAGGTACGCCCAGATCCTGCCCAAGCCTTCGGCGACGAGCGCCATCACCCTGCGCTCCCCTCCCACCCTCCTGATCACCAACAGCCCCATCAAGACGGTGATGCCGAACCCTCACGTCAGCTCGGTTAACGTGGTCAAAATGACCGCCATATCCCTGTCCCCGAGCGGCAGCAGCAACACCATCAGCACAACCCTGAGGCCCATCTCAGCTGGGGGAGGAACCTCGGCAGCTCCAGAGGAGCACTCCCATAGCGGGCCCTCGGCCACCCCCCAGTCCCCTGCCGTCAGGCCTGGTGCCCCGACCCCTACCACCAGCCACGACAAAGCAGTGTCTGAAGCTAACAACAACCACCTAGCTCCCGGCACAGAGAAGCAGAGCACCATCCAGGAGTCGCCAGCTGGGGGCAAGGAGGATCGGGTCACCAAATACAGGGCTGCCAGTGAACCCAGCTTCTTGGTTAAGTGCTCCCCGGGACCTGGCAGAGCGTCCCGGACCAAAAGTGACTCGACGTCTCCCCCTACGGCCACGGCGGCCACCGGGACTCAGGACAGCAATAACAACAGTAACTTTCAAAACAGTACTTTGTACCTGACTGTTGATAATCATAACGCCAGCGTCAGCATGTCGTCCAATGGCTCCTCGGCTGTTACTCTGTTGTCCAAGGACTCCTCCTGCCCGGGCTCCAAGAGCCCTAGAAAGCGCACCGGCCCGACCCTGGACTCCTACGTGATTCCTGTTAAGAGGGTGTTCATCTCCCAGCAGCCTGTGGCTGTAATTGACAATCCCAAACCCGGAGCGGGCGTCGCTCCCGTGAAGAGGATCCCCAGAGCAGGCGCTGGCGCCAGACCTGAAAGCGCTCCCTGCAAAGTGAGTGTGAGACACGCCACCTTAATGCCCACCCACATCCTGGCTCTCTCCGACTCGCCCATCGCCCACACCGAGGGCTCCCAGACTGTTGTCAAACCCAAGGCCTTTCTGCTGAAACCCGGGGATCTGTCTCTGGGCACCAGCAGCGCAGCCCCTGGTAGCGGCGGCACCCCCGACCCAACGCCCCTGCAGCAGATCGCGGCCGATCCCGTCGCCGTAGCAACCGGCTCGGGAGGCGCGCGCGAGGCCTCCGCGATGAGCAACTTGAAGAGCACAATATGGGAGGAGGGGCAGCTGGACGAGCTCCAGAAGCAGGCCTCCTCAGAGCCACTGCCCATGATGGGCCAGGCCTCCTCAGACCCACTGCCCATGATGGGCCAGGCCTCCTCAGACCCACTGCCCATGATGAGCCAGACCCCGGAGGCCTCCAGCCAGCTCGCCCTCCATCAGGACATCGTGGACTTTGCGGGCTCCCAGCCCAACATGGACTATTTCCCCTTCAATGACGACGACATGACCCAGGACAGCATCGTGGAGGAGCTGGTCCAGATGGAGGAGCAGATGAAGCTGAAAGGCCTGCAGCCCTTGTTCAGCAGCTGTGTGGACATGTCTCTGCAGGGCCAGTCTGCTGGTCACCAGAGCTCCATCCTCAACGCTCACCAAGCAGGTTCCTCCTTCTACCACTCTGCCCACAGCAGCACCACCCCGGTCCAGACCCCTACCCCCACCCCGACACCCACCCCCACCCCCACCTCGGAGATGACCCTCGGGGGACATGGTTTGACCAGAGAGAGCCCATGCTCCCGCATGGCTCCCATCACCCCCGTGGACGGCACCATGGGTCGGCACACCCCCATCAGCACCCCTCTGTCCAACTGCAGCAGCAGCGTTCCCCCTAGCCCCGTGGAGTGTCGGAATCCCTTCGCCTTCACCCCCATCAACTCGAGCATGATGGGCTATCACGACGCCAGCATCGTGTCCAGCAGCCCAGTCAAACCCATGCAGAGGCCCATGGCGACCCACCCTGACAAAGCCAAGCTGGAGTGGATCAACAACCGCTACAACAGCAGCTCTGGAGGTCCCCTGTCCAGCCAAGGCATCGGCATTCTCCCCAGCTACCAAGACCTGGTGGACGACCAGTTTCGGAAGCCGCACGCGTTCGCCATACCGGGCCAGTCTTTCCAATCGCAGTCGAGACAAGACTCTCACTTTGGCCGTCTGACGCCCGTCTCCCCGGTGCAGCAGCAGATGGCCAGTGTGTCCACGTCCACCAAGCAGGAGAGCTTCGCCGTGCCCGCTCCGCTGGACAACAAGGCCGCAGGCTCGTCTGCCTCCGGAACTTTCCGCTGTCGCAGCGTGAGCCCGGCGGTGCGTCAGAGAAACTTCAGCGGTAACACGGGCCCCCCCACGCCCGCCACCGCCGCCTCTGCTACCGCCGCCTCTGCTACCGCCCCCGGAGCCGTCGGGGCCCCCTTCAACACGCCTGTCTCCTCGGAGGTGCTGAACCTCCTCTCCGGCAGCCAGGCGGTCGACACCGTCCACAGCTTGGTCCAGCGCAGTCAGTCTGTTCCTCTCGGCATCATGATGCAGAGCGAGGTCCTGCCCGTCCAGGGTCAGAGCAACCCCACCAAGATCACCAGTGTCCTGCTGAACAAAATGGACTCCGACGGGGACGACGCGGTCCGAGGCCTGGGCATCAACAACCTCCCGTCCAACTACACGGCCCGTATGAACCTCACCCAGATCCTGGAGACCACCCCGGGCTTCAGCGGAGGACCCTCCCACCAGGGTCCGCTGCTCCCGGTCAGTTCCAGCCCGGCTGCCTTCGAGCTCCAGCAGCACAGCTACCTAAACGCTAGCGGGGAGCGGCTGAGCTTCGTGGCCACGGAGACCCAAGCACAAGCAGGCCTCTGTGAGCAGGAGGACACAGGGCAGCCCCAGCTCCTCCTCCAGAGCACACAGCAGCAAGACGAGGAGGAGCAGCAGCAGCTGGACTTCAACAACACTGTAAAGGACCTGCTGGGGGACGATGGGCTGAACCCCAGCTCTCAGCTCGTGGGCCAGGTGGCCTCGGAGCTCAACGCCGTGGCGTCCGACTTCTCCAACGACATCAGACTGACCTCAGAGCTGTCCAGTAGCATAACTGACCTTAACACGTTGGACACGAACCTGCTGTTTGACCCCAATCAGCAACAAGAACAATATGAAGACTCGACACTGGAAGAACTAAAGAATGACCCGCTATTTCAGCAGATATGCAGTGAAACTGTGAACTCTGGTTTCGACTGGCTGGAAAGCAAAGACCAGCCGACCACAGTTGAGATGCTGGGTTAATATTGTTGTAAAGTAGTTATGGTGTCTGTTTTTAATTATTGTTTGTTGGGAATTGTCTGGACTTGGCCACCTGTCCAGTTAAAAGTGCCAGCCTATCCAGAATATTTCTCTCCTACTGATTTTGTTTTCTCGTTTTCAGTTGTACATGTCATAGTACATATCCACTTTATCTCTCCATCTGAAATATGTTATGCACACAGGTGAAACTTCATCTTCCATATTACAGTCAACAATGCAATATTTCAATTCAGATATCACTTTAGCAAAGTGGGATAAGTAAGAAATTTGGCACAAAAACAATCACAAATGACCTCACCAAAAAATGTATGCTGTATCCTGTTTTAGGATTGGAATGGAAGGACAACAAAATTGTGTGCTCATCACCTAGGACATTTGCCTACCATATCAGAATACTACAAAGGGAGCAACTGATGCTGCCAGGTGCTGAATTTAGGACATTGTCTTTATACATTATCACATTACAAATCAGCAGAATACTGATTTAATGTCTGATCTTTGTCCAGGAGGGAAATCTTCTCAAAGTCTACACTACTTGTACTGTTCAATATTTTGTAAAAGGAGGAGATGGATCAACTAAAATTGGGCCGTTTTGCAGATTATGTGACATGGAAGGGAAGCAACAACTTGGCTGCCTTATTTCCAAAGTCCAAGGCCTTATGCCACCTCTAGAGAGACTGTATATAGCATACTCTGCAGACTTCATCAGAACCACCTTGAGCGAGCTTCATCACATCCAGGCAGCTGTTACTCTGATAAGGTTTTCTCAGTACTTTTTCTTATTCTTAAAAAAAACAAAACCAATCTGTTGCAGCATTATGCATGCATGTTGTATAAACCACACTGCGCGTGCCCTTATCGGTTGTAGATCAAGATTATTTAAAATGCTATCATTTTATAAATCCCATGTCCGGCACACTGAGTAGTGGCAAAAGGTGTTTCTCTCCCAGGATGAATATCACTGGTATGGAGACGGCTTGATTTGTTGAATTGAAGGCTAGAGGCTGTATTGCAAAACATTTGATCTTGGTTTTGATGTAATCTTGAGATCAAGAGATGAATTGTGATTATTGTCTTTCTGGAGAACCAGCCTTATTTACATTACCAAAGATGAGCTGTTGTTATTAATGGATTTGATCATTCATCCGCTCCTAATGACTAATATAAATGAATGGAAACAGGCAGCCATGAAGATGAGATCACTTAAGAGTTATGTAGTGGTGGATTACAAGAAACTAAATTAAAACAGATAAAGATAAAGCTGCAAAAATATATGTACAGTATGTAAATTAGTGATATGGTCGCAGTCCTGTGCTGAATAGGCAACTACTGACCTGAAAGCATGTTGGAACCATCACTGCTAGCCAGGTATGTGATAAAGTAGGATGCTTGCTTGAATTTTGGCTATTGTTAATGTTGTAAAAGTCATGTTAAAGTTCCATTTGTAAATAGGATAGATACATAGGAATTGATGTATCAAGACACTATATTATGGCCATAATTCTAGCTAAATCTATGGGCCATTACAAAAAATCTAAACAGAACTATAGTCGGCAAGATACTGTATGTTGTCTGTTGCATTTCTGGATCGATGTATTGTAGAAGTATCGCTGTCTGTTTGGTCTCGCTTGCTGGTGTATTTTTTTATTTTATTTTCCGAAGATAATAAGTCTCTGCTTTCGCAGAAGTGATGTGAGCTTTGAGCGAGAACAATAGCATGGTTTCTTCAGAAAAAGGTTGTGATATTAGCTGGTTGCAAACATTTCTGTGACATATACATTGTGTTAGAAGACTTTAAGCAGACACTGGAAATTTAATGGTTCATGTTTCAGCAAACTTTGGAGGTTCACATTATTGCACTAAATTTTTATGACACATGGCTTTGCCACATCTTTATGGACTAATGTTATGATGGATGCCCGCAAAAAAAAAAAAAAAAAACGAAAAAACGAATTTTTACAACAAGGTAAGAAAGGAAAATTTAAAAGAATCGTCTGAAAATGACTATATAATTGTATTGTAGCAAAATGTGCATTAATCTCAGTGAGATACGCATTCTTAGTCATTCTCATACCTGAGAATATAAAGCGTTAAGGAAAAAAATGTTGAAATTACCTTTTAAAACCTTCATGCTTCATTATGTTTATAAATGATTGTACGCGTGCATGTGATGAATTCTATAGAACTTTGTATTCTTGGTAACCACTGTCTTCTGTGATTAGGGCGGGTTCTGTTAACCAGACGAACAGTGCTAGTTACTTGAGTTACTTTACTCTCTCATTGTGTGCTGTTTACTAAGTTAATATTGTTTTGTTAATAACTGTTTTGTCAATTTTACATTTTCTTATTTTGCAAAATGCAGTAGTAAAGACATTTTTAACATTTTCTCTTAATTTTTTTACATTGAATAAGGCACTGATATATGAATTTGAATGAAGGAAAATGCACCTTTTGTAAGATGTACAGGAGCTCCATGAAGCAGTGACTCTGATTCTGTACTTCTGACTTACCCAGTACCAACTCTGTTTGACTATTTTGTCCATTTATACCAGTACCAGTAGAAGAACCTTTCTGTGTAGTTGTGTGGTGTACTGCTTAATGTACAGTAGCTTGTTAATATTGCAAACGCGGTAATGTTTTTTTTCAATGGAAAGTACTCACTGGTGAGATTTTTAAAGTGGTTTTAAAAGCCAATAAACTTTTTTAAAGAATATGCTCATCCTGGATGAATCTTCACATGTATAATTCTCTTCTAAATCGCCAACACTACATTGTAGCATAGTTCTGAATTCTAAAACATTGATAAATGATAAAGACATCATTTTTGTGCATTCTAACATTTGTATGATCTAAAACTATACAAACTGTACTTCACTTTACTCCCTTCCTACAATTAGCATATTAAATAGATTGTTTACTGAAGTTATTTTAAAAAGTAAATAACTATCATAGTTATACCAGTTATTTCATGTATTTTTTGTTTTATGCAGAACAATTAATGTGTTTTATCGTCAACCCAGCTCGAGGTCAAGAAGTCAAGTCAACCCCTCTACTGACCTCATAGGTCACTGGGGAGGGGTCTACCACAGACACTGCCTCTGACCAATCAAAGCAGAGTCGGTTGGCCGTGGCTCCCCTTTCCCATGGCCTCACAATATTCATAACATGTTAATGACCTTTACTCTATTGATCATGACCTCCCAGCATGACCTTAAGACATGTGGCACCTTGTACCTCCTGCCTGAGTCACCAGATTTGACCAGCAAGACAGGACAAGGAAGAAGCCACCCTTTTGCATGGAGATGGTTTGTAGAAGACTATAAAAACTATAATGTAGATTATAGTTTTGTTTGGTAACACCTGAAAGATATCAGTCTTCTGAATAATACAACAAACTATTTGGTCATAAACAGAAGACAAATCAACACAGTTTTTATTTTTTACAGACATCAGTAAAATAGAGATGATTTTAACTATCATTGGCCAGCTGATAATTTTCTCCTCACTGTGACTTTTGTCTTGAGTATTGTCTAAAATCATAAAATCAATGTTTAGCCCAAATCAATAAATAATCACACTGCACTCTATCTCATTTGATTGGAAAGCTTTTTCAATATTTAAGAATCCCAGTGGTATAAAAATAGGTTGTTACAAATATATATTTGTTTAGAAAAGTAGTCAGTGAATCCATATTGAAATGAATCCAATACATGTGTGCACCTTTGTTTTACGATGACTGGTACAAATCCCATGGATGTGGACGAACATTTCTAATCACTTTAAACGTTCCTATATGCTTAAGGGACTTTTTTTTGCTGATCCAGCTGAGCTGATTTCCCAGCCCATTGTATAGCTATTGAATGAGGACAGCGGGACAGGAGGGTCATTGTCACGAGGCACAGACTGTGGATCAATATCTGAATTCATTAAACAGCTGACTTGCTGTCATCAATGCTTCTTAATAATTATCAAGTTTGATGTTGAGAGCAGCTTCCACTGAAACCTGATCACTTTTTATCCACTAGCGCTTGGCAACAGCAAGTCACACCGTTATTTGTTAGAAAGAAAAGCCGTTGTTTGTTAGAAAGAAATGTGTCTGCTAGCTTTATACATACATTGCAATCTCATGACTATTCAAGCTAATGTCATTAAACATCAACTGTCATTCAAATAAATACTAGTGGAATATACTAAAATCAAAAATGGCTTGACAAAATATTTGTCGTTATAGCCTACATGTTAATTAGCAACAAATATATGTTATCAATCCAAACCAAGTACGAAAGGCAAATTCGGTAAACTGTCAATATTATGGTTGCGCAATATTTAGGCCTAGTTTCAGTTTTGCGAACATAATATTGGTTGAGCGTTGGTGCGCATGCGCTAAAAGGAAGGGGTCTCTACCACTGGAGTAGGACCAACATTGTCATTAGTAATTTGGAGAGGCGCGCAGGACGATGGGGAACCTATAGGTCCGCGAGAGTGAAAATGACAGAACAATTTGGATAAATGGCTCATTTTAAAATGAAACTTTTACAGCATTTGTTGTTTTTCGTTTTATTTCTTCGACTCACAAGTAAGTAATAGTTTTTCTCATCATTTCTGGTGGAGGTGACACATTTTTAGCCAGAGCCTATGGTTCGTGAGTGACCGGATGACCATAGCCTTTTTTAACCGCTATGGCCACAACGTCTGGTCGGATAGATTAGGCTACCTGAGAAAATAAATGGGAATTTACGTTGCATGGTTTAATGGTATTGGGCTTTATGACACAGTAACTGATTGATTTCTACCTGGCCAACATCCTGCTTTTTTAATAGTTTGAAATTGCGGTCCCATACTGCTTGATTGATCACCTATTCTATTAACTATCACTACTTATTTCCAGTTTTCGTTAACTTTCACATTCACCGCAATTAATATTAGCTGTGTTTTCTTGAATACATACGAGAACGCATAATTCCGTTTCAGGAAGCCGCTGTAGTGTGGGCTGTATGAGATCTCTTCATGCATCTACCACATGCAACTGTTTCAACAGGCTTTTAAAGTTTTCGCTATTCATACAAAAACGGTGTTAGTTCCACAGTCCTTCAGTCGCTTGACTCCTCTTGTTTCAGCTGCAAGGCATGATGTAATTTTGTGTCACTATCCATTTCCTCCCCTTGTATCCCAGATACTTGATGATAATGCTTCCTTCTATTTATTTTCAGCTGTTTTTAGTTTTAGTGAGCTGTCCTTCATCACAGAGCCCAGCGATGTCACCGTAATACCAAAGGATCCTGTGGTTTTAGACTGCCAGGCCCATGGACACCCTCCAGTCACTATCAAGTGGCTAAAGAATGGGCTCAAAGTGCTAGAGAGTGAACACATCCAGTTTCTCTCCAACGGCTCGCTGTACATCCCAGAGGTGAAGAGTGATACAGAGGACTCTGACGAAGGCTTCTATCAATGCCTTTCTCAAAACAAATATGGAGCCATCTTGAGCCAAAGATCTTGTCTGACTATCATAAGTAAGTATGGACTGCAAGGTAACAATATGGCGTTGTGAGCAGTAGGACTTTTATTCCCAGCACCATTAAATGTTCATGGTGCAAGTTCATTTTGGGAGCCAGATGAATGAGGATCTTAAGCCCATGGTATTGTCCACTTTGTGTTGTCAGGATGTCCCAAAGTCAGGGTCACAGGTTGTTACCGTGGAGATGTGGGGCAGATGGACCCCTCCTCCTCTTCTTTATTTATGAAGGAAAATCCTCTAAAGTCACCATAGCCACTACAGTCACGTTTCTATGTCATTAGAAGTCACGTATTGTTCCATAGAAAAGGTAGTCCTGCTGGTAAAGGCTGTTGGGCTGTTAAAGACTGATCCTTGATAGAGTCTATCAGAAGGTAATAAAAGCTAATACTAGGCCTGATATTGTTTATGTAATCGCTGTGTTCTAAGGAACATTTACAAACTCATACCAAGAAATACCTCCTTATTTATTTTTGACAGATGTTCATTTTTTTAGGGAAGGTGTTAGAGTTAGAGTGTCCTCCATGTTCTTGTGTTGGCTATCTTGTATTGTGAGTGTAGGCTTCTGCTCTGGGTGATTGGTCTATGGTCTGCCACACAGAGGAATCTCCAATAGGCCATTCACTTTGCCTCTTTTGTTAGGAGTGCCCCTGACTGCCCATAAAGAAAATACTTGTTTTTCAGGCTATTTGTCCACATATCAGTGCTCAGGACAGCTGTGTCTGTTCACAAGGTCAGTCCCACTGTGGACTAGGCTGTGCTCTGGATGAGCTGTGCTCTGGTTCAGGGAGTAGTCTTACAGCTATATCTTAAGGGGTAATGATATGGTTCTCTAAAATAATAATCGTATAGAGACATTATAACCACAAATCTGCATAAATCTCCTTTTCTCTGAACACAATCTTCTGAAACAGCGAAAAATAATTACATGCAAAAGAGTTCATATTTGTTTGTGATTGTTGAACAGGCAGCCATCCTAGTGTAATGAAGAGTAAAAATGAAATCACGAATCACAAAAGCACACATTTAAAAAATCTATGTTATGATCTCCAACTTGATCATGGGGATTTTCTGGAACTTAATGGGTTAAGGTTTAGGTCAGCTGTAAGCTCGGGGTGGAGGACTGCCCCCCCCCCCCCCAGAGGGTCAGAGGTCACATGGGAAAAGCTTTGTGATGTCACTGGGCTGCTCTGGTTTGGTGGTCCTGTTGTCCTTTGGTTCAAACATGGATCCTTTTTCCCTCTTCAGCATTGTCAACCACACGCAGTTTCTTTGTAAGACATATAGTCTGTTTCTCCACCTTGAAATGGTAGCTGAGTTTCTCCCATGCGTTTGTTAAATGGCCAAGCACACTAGTTGGTGCTGCTCGTGTATTTCTCATAATGGTGTGTATCACTTGACACAGCGCAGCTTCTGTGACTAGTCACAGCACAGGAGCTGTAATGGCTAGGGCTCCGAGTCTTTGTTTACATACTACATATTTGTTTACATACTCTATGTAAACAACAACAAGACACCACAGTTGCATCATTTGATGTGGCTTATGAGGTATTAGAATGCTTATCGACAGCATATACAAATCCCAGTTTTGTAGACAAAAGGCAAACTTACCTCGGTCTGGGTCCCCATTTTTTTTTTAGATTGGATGGACAGGGGGCTGAGTTGACCCTTGACCTCTTTAGGAGAACCTTTGTGCTGTTTGACCTGGTCATTGATCTCTTCTTTACGACACTGCTGACCATATTAGTGAAGCAGTCTTCTGTGGCCACACCAACAGGCACATCATGGCCTTTACTTATATTCTGGGTATATTCTGCTGCAGTTGATGAAGCTGCTTTGATATTTAAGAAGTGAATATTTTCCATAAAAATTACTTGGGTATGCTCTGAATAACACAACCCAGAACCCATTTTCAGGGGTTTTCCTAATTAACTGGATTATAAATTGACTCTTCTTAGTCTTGAAATCAGCCACTCAGATACAGGGATGACATATAAATCTGTCATTAACAACATTTCCAGCTATGTGACAATATTATAACGTAAGGAAGAAGCCAGCCTTATGAGTGAGGCCTAACCTTTAATGTGTTTGAGTAGTGACCAGCTGTTCATGTGTAATTGTATAAAATTAAGCTTCAAATTCAGATCTTCTTTACAACATTTAAATGGTTCTTGTTAGAGGAAGAAACACAGTGCCATTGATTTCCTTTAACTCATTATTGACCTGCTCCGTCTTGGACTTTGGGGTATGGGACAAAGTGTTATTACACAAATGGATTAGGGTTACATAGTCTTTCAACACTTAAAAGATAGATAGGTAATTTTTCATCCCCTTAATTTGTGTTTTTATTTTGTGGTATTTTGGTGTGTAGAAACATACCTATCCTACATCGGGATGTGACGTAAAAAAAAAAAATCACCTCAAAGGTAAACTGATTTTAAGCATGAAACACAACAATTTTTGGGGTTAGAATTACTCTTACATTTGACTAAAGTACAGAATCACTATATAAGTCAGTCATTGTCTAAAATCATACCAATTTAGGCCTATATAAGGTTTGATTTTGCTGAGAAATGGTCATGGGTAATTCCCCCTGGGTAGGGCTAGCCTATTGATTAGTCATGCATCATTCAATGCCACTCCCATTGATCTATTGATCAGAGCAGCTGGACAGTATTGGACCTGATAACCACTTAAAGACAAGACCTTTATGGCCTAAAATGTTAAACACCCTCTATGATGATTACTTACCATAATTATGGTTTACAGTGATTCCCACCCTGTGGGCCGCGGCCCAATAGTGGTTCGCTAGGGGAATACAGAGGGCCAACAAACCAATGAAAACTAAAATATGAAAAATGAATAAATAGAAGAAGAAATATATATATATATTTTTTTTACAATATCAACAAATCAACATATTTATAAATACTATTGGTATATAGTTTGACAGTATTAAGATGCCTAATGATTATGAACACATTAAGCATCTAAATACTGTCAAACTATACACAATTGTTAAAACATTATACGTAAAACAATAGAACAGCCTTCACCATCTATGTCTATCATCTATGTCTTCCTTTGACTGAACTGAAAAAACCCTGTTTACTCTGACTGGGTCTGAATGGTAGTCCTTACTCCGTTTTACCCCACTGTGTCCCAGACATCTCACCCTTTGTGGTGCAGCCTGTACCTGTTGTGGTGACTGCAGGCTCTGTGGCCAGGTTCTCCTGCCAGGTCACTTCCAACCCTCCTGCTTCTATCACCTGGGAGCTCAACCAAAGCATCTTACCCCTGGAGACAGACAGGTACTCCATCAAAGCAGGCTCTTATCCTTCTACTCTAATTGCCGTCTCTTACTCTTACTTAGTCTTCAACGGTAGTTAGATTGTTGTATGCTGTTATACATGTGTTTCCATGTTCCTCTGCTCTTAGAATCACTGTTCTGCCCAATGGTGTTCTTCAAATCTACAACGTCCAAATGGAGGATGCTGGACAATATCGATGCGTGGTCACAAACATCGGCAGTCAAATAAGGAGCAGAGAGGCAACACTGACCGTCAGCTTGGGTCTCGGTGTGTAGACATGGAGATTAAACACACTGATTGTGAATTTAACACCTGGATGAAATGTATACTTACATGCTGATACTGATCCACCCTTGTCTCCAGGCACAGGCTCCAAACCTCGACAGAGGCCCAGGATAATTGCCGGACCTCAAAATGTCACGGCGCCCCTTCACCAAACAGTGGTGTTGGAGTGCATGGCCACAGGCAACCCCAGACCCATCCTCTCCTGGAGCAGGGCTGACACTAGGCCCATAGATGTGTACAACGCAAGGGTGCTTGGCAGTGGGAACCTGGTTCTTGCGGATGTCAAGCCCCAGCACAGCGGAGTCTACCTGTGTAGGGCCACCACACCCGGAACACGGAACTACACTATCGCTGCGGCCAACCTCACCGTGCTGGGTAAACTCCTCATTTACCTCTACATTTCAGACATTAAAGAACAAATACGGCAGTATTTCCAGAGTTCTTTTGTCGACTGTTGTTTTTTCTCATTTCTGGATGTTTTTCTGTCCCTCCAGTGCCTCCGTCCATAGTAGAGAAGCCAGAGAGCCAGACCCGCCCTCGAGCTGGCACTGCCCGCTTCATGTGCCAGGCTGAGGGGGTTCCTCCTCCCTCAATCACCTGGCTGAAGAATGGAGAGAAAGTGCACTTGAATGGCCGGATCAAGATGTATAACAGGTATCAGCCCAGCGCACACAGAGTCTGAAGGTTTTCCCTCTATCTAGAGATCTTGGGTAATATCCTTATGATGATAAAGGCTGTACAGATGTTGATGTCTTATGTGTTTGCCCCCCTTCCCAGCAAACTGGTCATTACTCAAATCATCCCTGAGGATGATGCCATCTACCAGTGCCTGGCAGAGAATGAGCAGGGCTCCGTGTTGTCCCTGGCACGCCTCATAGTGGTGATGTCCGAGGACAGGCCCAGTGCGCCCAGAAACGTCCACGCTGAGACCATCTCCAGCTCCGCCATCTTGCTGGCCTGGGAAAGGCCGCTCTACAACACAGACAAAGTCATCGCCTACTCTGTTCATTACATGAAAGCTGAAGGTAAAGCTGAATTTTTGTTTTGTTTTGTTTTATTCTTTATTTCTTTGATTTGAGATTCATAACTTGAAGATGATGATGTATAATCCTGATGAAATATTGTGTTCTGGAAAGGTATGTGTCTTTTAGAGAGGGGAATGTTCATCTCACTGACCTATGCAGCTCTTTTACATGTGGCCAACTTTCCTTAGTGGAGGCCATCTGTTGTTGCCAGGGGGATCAGAGGTCAAGGAGAAGAATGGCAGCCTCACTAAAATAACAACAGGACTGGCCTGTCATTGTCCACTCCTCAACTCACTGCTCAATGTTAAAGGGGAAAGACAGGCTTTAAAAGCCTGAAAAGGTTGACACAAATGAACCCACAAACGTGGAATTTTGGGTTGCAGAGATGCGTCTTTGAAACGAGTTCCGAGAAAATGAGAGTAGAACCCGAGGAAATAAACTCCTCGTTTCTCCTCGTTTGAGTACGCCTGTTTCAGGAGGCCTGGAGGGGAGACAGGAATGATGCGAACTTAAGAGAAACGTGGTTCTGCTTTGCATTAGCCTGATGTTTACAGAGTATATGAAGGACATGTGGCAAATACAGGCTGACTCTGACAGAGACACGCCCTTGTTTACACAATGCCAAGTTATGTTTCATGTCGGCCGGTTAGCTCTATTAAGGGGAGCCGACCCAATTGAAGCAAATTGCATTAAAACTACCCTTGTCATTCTCTCCCTATCCATTTCAACCAGGTCTAAACAACGAAGAATACCAAGCTGTAATTGGGAACGACACCACAAGCTACATCATCGACGACCTGGAGTCAGCTAGGAACTATACTTTTTACATTGTAGCCTACATGCCAATGGGAGCTAGCCGCATGTCTGACCAAGTCAGTCAACACACCCTAGAAGATGGTGAGTAGGGAAAGAATGCAACTCTTATCTCATAATAACACGACCAGTCATCTTGTAGAAAAGTCAGGTTGAGCCATGTGAATGATGTGTGCTTGTCCTCTGGTCTGCTTCAGTGCCTCTGCGTACCCCAGAGCTCAGTCTGACCAGCAACAGTCCTTCCGACATCCAAGTGAGCTGGCAGCCGCTCGCCGCCAAGCTGAGCCGTGGCCGGGTGTCCGCCTACCGCCTGTCGTACCGCACAGCCACGGACAACACGGTCAGCAGCGTGGAGCTGCCTCAGAACAGCACCCAGCACCTCCTGGAGGCCCTGCAGCCTGACACCATCTACCTGCTCCGCATGGCCGCTGCAACCCGCGTGGGCTGGTGCGAGCCCTCGGCCTGGACCTCCCACCGCACGCCGAAGACGTCCAGCACCAAAGGTAACGTCTCACGTGGAGATGCTGGATGTGAAACGATGTGTAGGCTGATGACATCCTGACGATGTTTGGATCTGCACAGATCCTAGCACGTGTCTGCAGAACACGCTGATGTCTCTGATGGGAGAGAATGTCCGATTTAAGCTTAGAGATACATTTTGGTTTCTTTGATGGGTGTGAAGAAGGTGAGGGGCCTCTTCAAGTGTGTCTCACAACTAGTGTTGTTTAGAACGGGTCACATCCCAGTCGGTGAGCACCTTGCCCGTCCACACAGAGTGCCTGAGTCATGGTTGGTTGAGCTTGCTCGGCTAGTCTTGTCACATGTTTTGAAAACTCTTGGTATATTCTGTGAAGAGCAGCCAGCCCCATGCAGCCTAGCCAGCTCAGGACTAGAGACTGCTCTGGTAGCATTGTCCCACAGCCTTTGTGTTGGTTACCCAGGGACCTTTGGCCTGCTCTGTCAGTGGTGTTAGAGTGGCCTCTGTCACGGGTCATAAAGAGCTGGCCCCAGGCGTATGTGTCGGGGGAAGAATAGGCTCTTTTCATGGCCTGGTGTGTGGGGGGAGGTTGTTTATCTTCCTAAACAATATTATGAGTTTGAACATGAAGGAGTGCTGTTGGTAAAGGGGAACGCTCTTCGGCTTTAACCGACACGAGATTTTTAATCTTCAGACAAACATTTCAGAACAGGGTTGTGAACCTGTGTGTCAAGCAGAATGGATGGGACTCCTGGAGTTGTGTGTGTGTGTGTTTGTAGGTGGGGGTAAATGTGAAACCAGCTGTGTCTGTTCAAGTCACTTCACACAAAAGAGATGATACAGTTTCACGCTGTAGTTCTTGGCTGTCATGAAAAAGTTCTAGTTTTCTGATGGTGATGTATTAACTATTTTAATTTAGCACTCAGTAAAAAATAAGAAAGTAAGAGTGAAGTAAGAGTGAAACTTCACAACTTTCTAAATGTAACATGATAACAGGACAACAACTACATTCATTAAAAAAACATGCAATCATTCATGCAAACATAAAGAGATATATCAAAGGGAATGCAGACTGATACAAAAGCAATGGAAAGGAGCCCAGCTCGAATCAATAAGATCAATTGGAGAGTAACATATTTATTAGGTCTACTGTACATTTACTGGAGAGAAAGAAGATTGCCATTGGTGCTGAGTAAATAGTAAAACTATCACAATTGCATGGTTTCTGATTACTGACTTTCAATGGCCTATTCTGTAGATTACCTCTGATTGATTAACACTGGTCTTTTCTATGCCCTTTATTCTGTTTCCTCTGGGGTGTGAGTGTGACCCACACAATCCTGTAACAGGAGGATGCACACACTGTCCCTCACGACAGCTGTTTTGTATCCCTGCAGTGCCCCTGGCCCCACTGGTGCAGCTGGAGCCCGTCAACTGCACCTCCGTCACAGTGCGGTGGCAGCCGACTCCAGGAACCGTGGTTGTTCAGGGTTACCGTCTCTGTTACCACGAGGAAGGCCAGCCAGAGCAGCCCACCATCCAGATCCCACCGCAGGACTCCCACTACACCATCAGTGGACTTGGTAAGTGGTGCGGCCTCTTGAGGATGAACTCATTGAAATACACGGTGTTGAATTGGAAGGAAGTGATCATGTGACAGGTGCTGGTATTTGAATCTGCATGTAGGTCTGCATTTTTCAGTTTCTTTATGGCTCAGACAAGTGCAGATTGTTATCTTTCAAATGACATATCATACAGTGAAATATGAAAATATTTGAAGGAGATATGCTCATTTGAATGCTGGTAACTCTTGAATCAGAGAAATCTGAGAAAATGTGTCTGTACTCGATACACTGAACCTATTGCCGTGTCTGTGGTTTTAATGTTAGCTTGTTGTTCTTTCAGTGGGCAGTGTTTTAGTATTCCTCAGTCTTCCTGGCCGATCGATAAGGCCTGATCCTGCTTTCCTAAACAGCAGCGCCTTCCCCTCCAGCATCGCTCTAGTATTGTGGGAGTACAGACTCCCAGGGTCAGAGTTCAGAGCCCAGATGGCCCTCCCATCCCAGTTTCCCATCCTCATCCTTGCATAATTACTCCTGGCCATTGTGCCTCAGGTCCAGGGCCAGCCCTGCCCAGTGAGACCCTGACTGCCCATCCCCACCCCCCTCCAGCTGGACACTGGGGCTCACACAAAGCCCTCTAGGACTGTCCGGAGCTGGGAAGGCCAGTGACCTATGGACTTGAGACTGTGGAGCTGGATTGCATCCCACCATACTCTCAGCTCTACTCTGCTATTTAAATAATGCAAGGTTACTTATATAAAATGTTCAAGACAGGAAGATAATTTTAGTTAGTTAGTCTGTGTCTGTGGACTTTGAAAAGTATGGTCATATAGTTATACTTTTCTGGTTTAGCAAACGCAATCAGAGGGAAATTAGATAAGCCTAGGTTCCTGGAATGAATGGACAGGTTCCCCCCCCCTAGTTGATCAGATCACCTTCTGATAACTGCCTGCGTTATAGTAATAGTTCTTTTCCGCCACCTTCAAGTTGAAGGCTAAAATGGGCGCAGCATGAAGGACTTTCAGAGGGAACACTAAGGGGCCCCACTCCAGAGCCCAGATTCCTTCTGTTCTATCTTAGCCTGACCTACTGGCCCCAGTCAAACCCCCCAGTCCCAGGGGTCTCTGGTCCCAGCAGCTGAAGGCTGCCCCTGGCCCCCTCCCCCAGCGCAGGCCTGGACACACCGCCTCCACTGGTCAATACCCACAGGCTAACCTTTCACACTCGGAAGCATAAAACAAATCTTAACGCTCCCTAAAAACGTCCTGGTTTAGTAGGAGAGTTGGTGGTGTCTTCAAAGGAATCCCGAGCCAAAGGACAGTGATTTTAATTGCACATTTCAGGGGGAAAGGATAAGCAGCTATTACCCACTAGCTTTTTGTATGTTCCTTTCCTTGTGGCTTAGAACTGATTTATTGTTGAAACTTCTTGCATGCTGCGGTTCTAAGTATGTTTTATATGTGCACAGACCTCATTTCACCTGAAGTCACTTGCCTTAGCCTCTTCCAGTGTGCATACTGCAGTGCAGACTGCTGGCCATGTTTCTCTGCTGTGACATTGTGTTGTATTTTTGCCATTGAACCTTTTGAATGGGGACTGACATTGTGTCCATCACTGAGTTCAATGGTCATGTCACCACCATTTCAGGGCCTTAAGGCTTCTTCCTCTATGGCAACACATGATAGATTGGGGTGACACCAGAGACCCTGAATTGTCTGTGAATGGGTGGTGGCAGGCAAAGACAAAGGCATTTTTCTTCCAGCACCAAACCACTGTGAAAGCTATGCTCTGTTAACTGAAAAATGTGACTTGAGTGATGTTTTTGCCTGTTTTGACTTATTTCTAAGTGTTGCTTTGGTTTAATACATTTTTGTTGGTATGATGGCTTGTTTAAGACGCACTCATTTATTTTATTTTGTTTAGATCCAAGGCGGAAGTACCATGTCAAACTACTGGCTTTCAGCCTACTGGGAGATGGCTATCAGGCCGACCAGACTGTCAGCACCCCAGGATGTGTGTGTGAGTAAACAAATCTACCAAAGACTTCCCACAGCCATTTTACCTTCGACCAGAATGGATCCGTTTGACTTCTAAATGCCAATGGGAACCAGACGTGAACATGTGCGTCTGTGTGTGTGTGCGAGTGTGTTTGTGTGTGTGTGTGTTTGTGTGTGTGTGCGTGTGTGTGTGCGTGTGTGTGTGTGTGCGTGTGTGTGTGTGTGCGTGTGTGTGTGCGTGCGTGTGTGTGTGCGTCTGTGTGTGTGTGTTTGTGTGTGTGTGTGTGTCTGTGTGCGTCTGTGTGTGTGTGTTTGTGTGTGTGTGTATTTGTATTGCAGCGGTTCGAGACCACCTGGCAGCTTCTCCTCCGTCCCCTGACCATGTGAACGCCCGGGCAAACAGCTCCTCTGCAGTGCTCCTGCGTTGGAGTCGGCCTGCCTTCACCTCAGGGAAGGCCGTCAGCTACACTGCTCGCTGCACTCCGGTCGGGACACACAACTCCTCTGACATACGTTACCTGCAAACGTGAGTTGCTGCATCGTCATGGAGAACAGCTTTTTAGACGCAACTTGCACATTCACGCTTGCACACAAGGATGATATGTTACTGTGTTTGAGTTGATGGGACATTCTTCTCTGTCGTTGTATTTTTACCCCGCAGTATCAACCAGAGTGTGATTGTGAAGGATCTAGAACCCAACACCCGTTATGAGTTTGTAGTTCGTCTCCATGTAGACCAGCTGTCCAGTCCCTGGAGTTCTGTTGTCTACCAGCGGACTCTTCCATCAGGTAAGACTCTCCGTAGAAGATGCCTGCACCCCTGGGTGATAACAGCTAGTGTAGTAGATGCCTGCACATGGAGGATTATAGCTCTTTCCTCTATTAAATTTGCACTGGTCTTACGTGCATTTTGTCATCACAGTAGATATCTTTCTTTGTTTTAGATATGTATTGAGTTTATCAAGTCATGAAAGAGACTCCTTCTTGTGTCTGTACTGACTGTGAGTGTTGACAGCACCCAGCCAGCCGCCCACGGGGGTGAAAGTGACCCTGATCGAGGAGGACACAGCGCTGGTGTCGTGGAGAGAGCCGGAGGAACACAACGTAGCGGTGACACACTACACCATTCTCTACGCCTCCCAGAGGGCCTGGCTGTCCGGACACTGGCAGGTCTTGCAGAGAGAGGGTGAGGAACAAACATACGTGCAGCTTTTAGACCACTACACACTGCTGTCTGTTAGCAGCGTGCTGCAGAGGGGTTTGTGGATGAACATAAGAAAAGAGATTCTAATTAGCCTTAGTCTTAGTAAGCCTTGGTCTAGTAAGCCTTTGTCTAGCCTTGATCTAGTAAGCATGCCACCCAGGAGACTGTAAGGGGGCTTGTTTATCACATCAGTGCTCTCTGACGCCTGCTGTGATTGACAGGGAGCAACACCATGGCTCTGCTGGAGAAACTGGAGCAAGGCAACATCTACCTGGTGAAGATCTCTGCCTCCAACCAGGTTGGTGACGGCCCCTTCTCCAGCATTGTGGAGCTGGCCCTGCAGCCTGGCACCACCCACCGGGGCAAGAGCCCCCGCCACTCTGACGGCCGCTCCGAGACTACCGGTACGTTTTGGAGGGATGGTGTGGCCAACAAACCCTTTTTAATCAGGCTGAGTGTCGATGTGTAAATTTGTCTGCTGTACTTTTTTGCCAAGTCATAAAGGGTTTGGCCGAAAAGAGATGAATTCCCCTTGAGGAATAAGTGTTGTGTTTGTGTTTCAGTGTTCTCTGATGGTCTCTACCACATAGACCAGAGGTCCATGACGGGGATCATCGTGGGTGTGTGCATCGCCTTGGCTTGCATTGTCATGTGTGCCTTAATCCTCATCAGTAAAGGCAGATCTAGGTATAAACACCAAACATAAAAACCTAAAACAGATTGCACCACAGCCATTTGTGAAGTTCTATTGACTAACTTCTGTCCTTCACACACAAACAGGAAATCGTCAAACTCTAAGATCATTGGTGTGGTTAACGGGCAGGTTGCTGGTTCGCCCCAGGCCACTGAGCATGCTCAGAATGCAGATTCCCTTGAGCCGATGATGAGAAGTCCGTTCATAGATAGCAAGGTGAGACACAAGTTCACAAACAGGAGTGTTTTCAGGACATGACAGACTGTTTTGGTCAGGAATGGAATTAATAGTGACGGTAACACGGTGAGATGTGAAAGTATGCATTTCCTGTATTGCTAAATGTACCCTCTGACGGTTTTAGGGTGGTACCAACCTGGTGATAAGCACTGCTGGCCCTGTTGGCACTAGAAGAAAGAGATGGCAGTTCTTTAAAAAGGAGAAACGGAATACGACAATATGCAATGTAAGTTAATTACAGTAAATTCTATATTATGACTTTGATATTGTTATTACTGTATAGATATATCCGTACAGTTATTTAAGTACAGTGACTCACATGCCTAAACAATTGTTTTGTCTCATTTCTCCTGTAGATTGAGGACAGGGCCTGTCTGTATGAGGCAGGGAAGACTGTGCTGAGGTATGAGGAGAGGTTGGGCGCCTCACCCCTCCAGCCCTCCTCCCTGCAGATCCTCTACAGCCCCCTGGGGGACTCGGAGAGCTCTCAGACCAGCGAGGGGAGCCACGAGACCGGGGACTCCGGACACTACTCCAACGAAGAGGCCGAGATGAGCAACCCATCCACCAGCCGCAGCTCCAGGCCTTCGTCCTTTGGGTCTGACGACAGCCCTGCTCCGGAGGAAGGGGACGCCTGCTTCACAGTGGCGAGGGAGGAGCCTCGGAGCTACCTCCGCAGCAGCGCCCCTGACACTGTGCGCGTCTCACTTCACGGCTCCCTCACAGCTGTGGAGACCTCTCATCCCGGCCTCTACGCCTCCCAGCCCGCCTACTCTTGACACCGACCATCCTCTGCTCTGCAGGAGATGAAGCCCTGCCGCCACCTCGACCACCCCGCCTACTGAACTGGACCCCAGGGTTCTTTTCTAAGAAGCACGGATCAGGAAGCTAGCAGTTATGGAGGAAAGAGGGCTGTTACTTCAGGTCTACCTCAGGATTTTATAATGAATGTTGTTATACTAATTTCTTTCCCTCGGTTCAGTCTGTCTGTGTGTCTCTTCTTGTATGTTCGAAACCAAAGCTCACCCAAAATGAATGTCCTACAGAATGTCAAAAATGTATTGAGATACATTTCTCTATATTTAAGTTTTTTGCCACTGGAGCAAAGGGTGTAGTTGACCCCTTATTGCTGGATGTCTACCTCAGTTTCTCTTTTTGTGTTTACACTACTACCTCCTTTGTCAGTATGTTGTGCAGGTATTTCTTCTAACTCAGGGGACAAGGTTTATTTCACAAAAAGCCATGTTTTCCTGTGTGCATTTGTGTCCTTCAGGACTTATTGTTCAGGTTACTCCTGTTTCTCCCGAAAATTGTTTTTCAAAGGTTGAAAAGTTTTAAATTTTGTATTTTTAGTGTTTTGTTTCAACATTGAAGTGCATTAGATATTGTCAACTTTTATTTGAGTAAGATCATACCAAAAGTTTGACTGGCATTTCCAGTGCACTGAACCTTAAAAAGCTTTAAAGAGGGCCTTATATGGAAAGGGATTTGCGTATGATGAAAACATCCAAAGACAGAAAATATACCCAAAGAATGAGTTTTTAAGAATACGAAAGAAACTCAAAAGTTACCCAAAAAACTACTTTTATAGTACCTACATGTGAAGGTATGCCAAAATATTGTTCTTCCCAAAAAAATGTATCTCTTTTTTTAATGATAGCGTGAATGCATTTATCATTGTACATTTATTGATGCTTTATCCTGGTGAAAGCTTTATAACTTGTCTCTTAGATGAGTCATCCATTTGCCTTTTAGACCATTGCTAAATGCAACGGTTACGCCGATGCCAAAGAGTTGTCTTATTCCTCAGAGGGTAGAGCTGTTCCTTCAGATAATCCTTGTAATCATTCAGTAGATGTTGCTCATGTCAGACCAAAGATCCAGTGTGTATTCCCAGTGACGGCCGATGATCAATCCAGTTGTGGATTCTAAATTTCCGTTTATCAGCTATAGATCTAAACTTTCACAATTGACCGTTTTTAAGTGATGTATGCATGGTGAAATATTGGTTTTATACGCTGTGTTCTGTGTGACGACAACAAGGAGTCTGACTATAAATGATTACCCTCTGAGTGAAGAGCAACATAATCAAATGTTATAGCTTTGAAACACAACCAATCCTAACCAAAGAAATGTTTAATGTGTTATTTGTTCATTACTTTTGGTTTGAATTTGAACACAGTATTTGCATAATGTGATATAATTTTCAAACGTTTTGATTGTTATAGAAAGGCTGAATACATTTTGTGGATGCCAATACATTTTGTTTGAACTTAAGAGGTCAAGTTGTTCAGTTGGATTGTGTTAGTGAAACTTCATCTGAGAGCTGTAAAAACGGTTACATTGTGACTTTCTTTTTTTTAGCATCATCATGTTTTAAACTTTTTTCAGATTACAATTGGAAGTATTTTCTCATCTGAATATGTGGATTCTGAAAGAGTGTTTTTAGACTATATCCTTGTTGCCTGTGGAATGCAGTGTCATAAACTCAGGACTATTCAGGCTAAGGGCTAAACAAACATTTTATTTTGCCCTTTTTTGTTATTATTTAACTTATGCTTTTGTAATTACATGCTTTTCACTATTCACATTATTTACCACCTCATGTATTTTATTCTAAATTTCTAACATGTTTTTGTCTTGTATGAAAGCACAAAGTCACTACCAACCAAAGTTTTTGAGTCTCTAAAGTTATTTTCACCATTTAAATAAAAATAACTTGAAAAAGGCTCAACCTCTCTTGTAGTAGCCTAGCTGCACCGTGTTTAATGTGATACATTCCTTCATAATAGACTACATCAATTTGCAGTGTTATCTGTTTTTGATGGTGTAGCCTACTGGATACATTTCAGACATAGACAAAGATATAAGGTTTGAGAGAAAAAAAAATTTGTAGCCTTCTTGAAGAGACGTTCTCGACTTCAGTTAGTAAGTTACTGCTGCACACATTCAGAAATTAGTAAGCAAACAATACCCTCAACGAACTTGCCCCAAAGCAAACTAATGATCCCTCTGAACCTTTTTTTAAGGAAGAGACCTAAAAGGCGAATGAGAAAATATTCCCTTGACCTGAATGCCTGACTGTTCTGCATCCTGTCAAATTGGGACTGTGACTTAACATGTTAATCATTGATATACTACTTTAATAAAATATACTATATTAAAAACTAAACGTATGGCAGATACTTTTTGGGCGGCCCTATTTCACTTGTCCCGTCACCTTTCCCATCACGTCACCATTCCCGCCATGCAAAGGGCCCCAAAGCCTTGGCCAGCCTTGGCGCTCGCAACTGTAGCCTACACATAACCCAACTCAACAGTAGGTGGCGGTGATGCCCCTCCTAAACATTGTGGCAATCTTCCATTAACACTACTGTACAAAGAAGAATATATACGAAGAAGCTAACTGTAGCAAATAGATAACGTAAACGTAAAAACGTTAGTCGTTTAAAAAAATTGCGTTGAAAAGTGCTACTTTAGTTCTGGGCCTGTTTATCCGGGGCATGGAATGAGATTTGTACGAAACGACTGCAAGGTAGCCTACGCAGTGTTAATTATTTTAATGCGGTATTCACCAGTAAATATTCTGTATCGACCCCTGTGTACTGTACTTTGGTCCCCGTGCACACATCCTCAAGAAACGTTCCTTAAAAAACGTGTAGGCCTATTTTCACAACGTACTCATTATCGTACATATCGTATGTAGGCTACTTTTAATATTTCAGTTTTATTTTCAACATATATGCTCTTAGAGGTTTTTATATCCAACTTGGTTTTATCAGTATGGTTTGCTTTTTTATTTAATCTTGTTTTGTTTTTTTGCCGTTTTATTGGAAAGGTATATGGATTAGGCCTATAGTTATGTGGTTTAATCAGTTTTATGATATTTTGTGGCTTTAGTATTAAATGGCTGAGATATTGTGTTTTGCCTCATGGTTTAAACTCGGAGATCTGAATGGGAGTCTGAATTGTATATACTAAAGAGACGTTGTCGTTTGAACTACATACATAATCATATCACTCAATGGTTCATGTCAAATGTTTGGTCAGTATGGATTTGCAGATCATTGCTTAAGACATGACAGCCTGAAGGATTTTTTTTTTTTTTTGCTTGATTTGGTTATTCTACATAATACTAGTACAAAAATACATGAGAAAGTGATAAACTAATATTTTCCCGTTTTTATTTAATTCGAAATAAAATCCTAGGGAAGTGTGGAAATAGTGACGTAGAAGTATTTTCCAGCCACAAACGCTGAACTGCGCAGGTGCTGGGGTAAAGTTGGTAGCTGGAGCATCGTTTCATTGGAGTTGGTAGGGTGTCAACTTGCTAGCTTGGTACATTTTGCAAACAGCGTCAGTATCAGGGAGTTATACTTTGATAGCTATGTCTGAGGGAAGTGATATAACACGGACAACTGAGGAACAGCAGGTGAATAATTTACTGCATTGTATTTTATGTTGTCGAGATGCATGCCGCAAGCTAACATTTAGCTTGCCAGCTAACCACCATTTGACAGTAGCTGGCTAACGTTAACTAGCTAGCACTAACTAACTCTGGGGCCATGATGACTAATCACTGGACATGTACCTGCTTCAACGTTTTGGATTATAAGACAAACGGTAGCATTCATGGTTTTCATATCATAACGATTAATCAAACGAAAACATTTCCTTTCAACAATCAGTTTACTGCACGACGTAGCATCTAGTTAGCGACTCTAGTCAGCTAGCTGCCTTCCTCCTGGTGGTGGTTGTTTGTCGGTGCAGCTTGGCGGTAGCTTGATCGTTGGCTGTGTAGCTAGCAACTGCCTAGGCCAAAATATGCCACTCGTGCACAACTCAACGATACAATTCTTTACATTGCTTTGCTGTAGGAAATGGATGATAAAGTTGTAAGTCCAGAGAAGGCCGAGGAGGCGAAACTGAAGGCACGGTATCCTCATCTTGGTGCCAAACCCGGAGGATCTGACCTTCTCAGGAAACGACTTCAGAAAGGGGTATGTGTGGTATAACTTTTTGGATGTAGTCCTCAATTCAAGACAATTAAATTACAATTTTCATAACTGTCATGTCCACTTTATACACGCAGCATCAAAAGTACTTTGATTCTGGGGACTACAATATGGCGAAAGCCAAGGGTAAGAGCAAACAAGTGCCAACGGCCACAACGGAGAAGGCTGAAATTACGGGGGACCACATCCCAACGCCTCAAGATCTGCCCCAGAGAAAGCCGTCGATTGTGGCCAGCAAGCTGGCTGGTTGAATTGAAAGGTTCTGTGACGTCAACTGTTTTGTTACCATTCCGGCCCTTCACGTCTACATATTGGCCAACCCATCCTTTGTCGTCGTGTATCTCCTTGATAAGAATTGAGAAAGCACTGTTTAATCAACCAGAATATGTATGCCACACAACTCTCTCATAGAACTAGAAATTATTGACACGATGTGTAGGACTTTTTCTGAAATCTAATATAGTGACTGGTTGAAAGTCATCCCAATCTGTTGGAGAGAAGCCCCGTTCTGCTACTGTTTTTACATTTTGCATCGCGCCTCCTATTAGAATTGTGAAATAATGTTGTTGTTTTGGATTATATCTACCCCCTCCTTATGAACGCTATATTCTTTGTTGAATGCATTGAAAATGGTTTGGACATAGCCCTTAGGTGGTCTTGTTACAATTAATATTTGTGACATTGATTTTCAAAGGCTGCTGTGGACATGCATCTCATCTTGACTTCTAAAATGGCCTTAACAGTAATGAACCACTGTTTTTCTCGGGCAATATTTGCTCACTCCAGTGAGAATCTCTGTGAATGAAGCGGTTTTGTAGTCAAGCAACTCACTAAAATGAATTATCTGGAGTGTGCATGTGCATTTACTGTACAGTCACCTTGTGCCATTTGTTTTGTAAATAAAATAGTTTTGTACAATATTGGGGCTCTGACTTTTAGTTGAAAACATGTGAAACAAAACGTTTTAAATACTGAGTCAAGTGCACACAACAGCACGAGTCATCAGCAAATACATGGGAGGTTTGTTTGACTCAAATGTAATGTTGAATAAGTATAATCGTTGACAGCGACCTTCAATTTCTCCAATTTTGCATTCATATTGCATAAACATGATTTTTTTTTAACGGTCCAATGCGATGTAATACCCTTTCCAGGCCACTACGTGGCACGCGTCCCTCGCCCGAGGCAAACGTGCCACAGCACGCTGGCCAGCTGTAGCTACCCATAATGCACAAAGTTCTGTGTTGGAAAAGTATGTGTTGGCAAAACTCGAAACAGGAGAGCTGCAACTCTTATGTCCACATTTGCTACGAAAATGGATTATGCCCACACACTGTGTCTCAATTGCAGAAGAGAGTTGAACTGAAGACGGATTAAAGCAGAGTTAGTGCGATGGCAGCCTCAGAGCTGTATTCGAAGGTAGGTTAATACTAGATTAGTTGACATACAGTTTCTCATTGATTCACCGGGATGGTCTGTCTGTTAGTTTTATATTTCAGGTAGAATTGAGCGAATTACTTTTTTCGAAATAACGCAGTGGCAGAAAAAGGCTACATGGTTCTAAAGCAACGTATAGTTACATTTGAACACGGACGTGGTATTGTTTTGTTTTTAATTATAAATGATTGTAATTAAATAGCTACCGTAAACAACAAATTGAGTATGTGCCTACTGACATTTAAAGGTATTCGCTGCTAATAGGCAGCTGTGTCATGACCTGTGCTTCTGTCTCTCAGAATGTCCGAGTATGGCTTCCAGATGCAGCAGAGGTGTGGAAGTCAGCAGAGCTCACGAGAGACTACACCCCGGGGGACAAAGTTATCCATCTCCAGCTCGAGGATGGCACGGTAAGAAGGGATCAGGGCAGGTTGCTGGTCGGGCGGGGTCGAGTGAATTTGTCCAATGTTCATAGTTTCCTTCCTGTTGGTGAGAGGTAGGAAAACATGACCTATGGTTGAATTTGAAAGAACTGGGCTCCTTGGACAAATCGTGGCCATAGAAGAGACTGCATGCTCTTTAGAAGAAACTTCTCCAAATGTAATTAATGTGTTCTATGCATCATCATTTCTCCAGTGCCTTAAGCTGCTGCACTCTGCCAATGTACCTTCGTGTTTGGTCATGTAGGCTAGACCAACTCCAGATAACTATGAAAATAAGTGCAACGTATTATCTGCTGTGGCTAGTTAAAGTGAATACTGACTGGGGGCAGAATTAATTTGTAATATCTACACAAATTACTCTACTAAAACATCTACATGTTTTGTCAATTTCATTGAAACTCTTTTGTCTCTTTCCAGAATGTGGAACACAAAATTGACCCCCAGACCCAAAGTTTACCCTACTTAAGAAATCCTGACATCTTGGTGGGGGAGAACGACCTCACAGCACTCAGCTACCTCAACGAGCCTGCTGTCCTCCACAACCTCAAAGTGCGCTTTATCGACTCCAAGTTGATTTACACGTACTGTGGTAAAGAACTATTCCTCTGTAGATTCACTATCTGCGTCAGTGTAGACTTTGGAGTCTCTTTCACTGTACTGTCTGACATAATCTCTTGTTCATGCTGATCATTGAGTTGGACTCTATATTCAACTTACAACAATGCCAATTGATAGGACTGTACTGAGGTTTTACACAAGTGACTATTGTAATATAGAAATTGAAACCCCGTTATTTATTTGAAATAGAATCCCCATCATGTGTCTGTGTGTGTAAGGAAACAGTTAATACTAACTGTCAGACTAGCATATGGATTCACTGTATTCATACTTATTTGTTGATGTGTTCAGGCATTGTCTTGGTTGCCATCAATCCCTATGAGAGTCTACCTATTTATGACTCTGACATCATCAATGCCTACAGTGGACAAAACATGGGGGACATGGACCCTCATATATTTGCTGTTGCTGAAGAAGCGTACAAACAGATGGCCAGGTTTGTCACAAGTAGCATTCTGTTTAGATGGAAAAGTTTTTTTTATTTTCAGATTTTTTGTGTGTCTTCATTAGATTCATAATTCCAAGGTCCTAATGAAATTTCACATCAAACAACGAACGACTACTCATTCCTACAGAAATGAAAGGAATCAGTCCATCATCGTGAGTGGAGAGTCGGGTGCTGGAAAAACTGTCTCTGCCAAGTATGCCATGCGTTACTTTGCCACAGTCAGCAGCTCCAGCGATGCCAACATCGAGGACAGGGTCTTGGCCTCCAACCCCATCATGGAGGTTAGAAACCATCCATCTAGGTTCATGTGCCTGTAGCATGACTGCATGACACACAGCGTCCTTTCTGCTTCTCCTCTAGGCGATAGGAAACGCCAAGACAACCAGAAATGACAACAGCAGTCGCTTTGGGAAGTACATCGAGATTGGCTTTGACAAGAAGCATCACATTATCGGGGCTAACATGAGAACGTACCTCCTCGAGAAATCTAGAGTCGTTTTCCAGGTGAGTGGGCCTTTTGATCATTCGCATAGTGTGAGCATCTGTCTGATGCCCACTCTCGGGCCTAACTTGCCACAGCTGAACAGCTGGACGTGATATCCTTAGATATCTTGCTTTGTCCAGTATATATATATATATATATATATATATAGTCCTTTTAATCCTCAATTTGATTATCCTGGTCTGCTTCTAACTAGTCTATAATCAGAAAAAGACACAAAGCAATTATGTCATTTCTATCTTTACAACCTCTTATTAGAAATTTCATAGATTTAAAATGTCAGTGTTTTTTTTTCTTAGGCGCATGGAGAGAGGAATTATCACATTTTCTACCAGCTGTGTGCCTCCTCCCATCTTCAAGAGTTCAAAGCTTTGAAGTTGGGTACGGCATTTGTCTAAACGATCTGGCCAATTAAAAAGCTGTTGTTATCATACTGTGGGAAAACCACCCTGTCCTGGAGTTTAAAGTGCCATGCCCAAAATGACTCTGCCATGTTAAACAGAGGATTCCCAAATTACCCCATGGGCTTTTGATTTGGTTACATCCACTGTAGTTTACACCCTTTCTGGTTGCTCTCTGTGTATGAAATCACCTATGAAATCTTGTTAAAAAAACCATATATTAATACATGTCACAAGTCTGAATGACAAGAAACACACGGAGCTATGGCCACTGTACCTGTACATTGACTTTTATAGAAATATGTTTTGTGTGATGAAATGAAGGTAGCGCAGAAGACTTCCACTGTACTAACCATGGTCGCAGCCCAGTGATAGAAGGAGTTGATGACGCCAAGGAAATGTACAGCACCAGGAAGGCTCTCTCATTGTTGGGCAAGTCCTCACCCCTGAGGAGGGGGGTAGTCAAATTGTACAAAAGTCCTACCTTTTTTAACCCTCGTGCTGCCTTCGGGTCACATGACCCAAAGGTTCACAACGAACCACTGTTGTGTTTACCCAATTTTACCCAATACAAAAACAAATAAAAAATATTTTCTTTTAACCATTGCAATGTGGGGGGTCTGAGACAGCCCGACAGTTAAAAGAAAATGCTTCACTTTGTTTTTGTATGAGGTAAATTTGTCGCAATACGACAGTGGGTCACAATGACTGATGGGTCAGATTGACCCGAAGATAACACAAGGGTTAAGAAACCCAAAGTTCAGGTTTGTAGTCACACAGCCTACACTTATTCTTGAAAACGTTTTACTTTTAGGAATCAGTGAAGCATATCAAATCGCAGTATTTCAAATCCTTGCTGCGGTTCTTCATCTGGGCAATGTGGAGGTGAAGGATAGTAGTGGAGACAGAAGCACCATCTTGGTAAGTCCACATGGGTTCCACGTGGGTTCCACGTGTTTCTGTAGATGTTAACAGGAAGATTTACTATTTTTCTCTGACTTGTTTATGTAAGGAACACTTTTTTCAACCTTTTTATGCCGGTAACCATTTATTGAGGATACCTTAAAGCTCTAACCAGCTATGTATTCAAATTGATGTGATTTCAGCCTGACAACAGTCACCTGACTGTGTTCTGTGAGCTGCTGGGTGTGCCCTATCAGGATATGGCCCACTGGTTGTGTCACAGCAAGCTGAAGACTACAACTGAGGTCTACGTTAAGCCTTTCTCCAAGGTGAACGCCGTCAACGCCAGAGATGCCCTCGCTAAACACATCTACGCGAAACTCTTCTCCTGGATCGTCAATCATATCAACGAAGCCTTGCAGTCTGCCAGCAAGCAGCACTCCTTCATCGGGGTTTTAGACATTTATGGGTGTGTTTTTGTTCATTCTTGTTCATTTTTCTTTTTTTGTTGTTGTTAAGACTTACTTTAGTTCTACTGTCTTTTTCTCTTCAGGTTTGAAACATTTGATGTCAACAGCTTTGAGCAGTTTTGCATAAATTATGCCAATGAGAAGCTTCAGCAACAGTTTAACATGGTTGGTCTCTATCTTGTGTGCATATCAGTAATGGATCTCCGAATTATAGCATGTGGCTGACTGTGCCCTGATCCTCTCCCCAGCACGTGTTCAAGCTGGAGCAGGAGGAGTACTTGAAGGAGCAGATCCCCTGGACGCTGATTGACTTCTCTGATAACCAGCCGTGCATCGACCTGATTGAAGCCAAGATGGGAGTTCTGGATCTTCTGGACGAGGAGTGCAAAGTAACAGCATAATTTCCTACCCACGCTGACTGTGCCTGTAAAGCCGTCCACAGGAGTGTGTTTTGAGGAAGCCCAGTAATGCTGGAGTCAACCCCTTCCTTCCTTCCATAGATGCCCAAAGGTTCCAATGACTCATGGGCCCAGAAACTCTACAACACCCTCCTGAAGCAGAAAGCTCACTTTGAGAAGCCTCGTATGTCTAACAAGGCCTTCATCATCCTACACTTTGCAGACAAGGTGAACACAAACATAATGATTGAACTTCTGGTACGTGTGCTAACCACCATGTGGTTGTGTAAGTGAATAGGATGTGGAAATGATTTCAGTGACAAGTAATTTCCTGCTCACTGTCTGAGGTATACATGTGATCCAGTGTGGTATGAGCAGAGTTAATAGGTTTACTCGCAGAACAGCACCGGTCAATTAGGTTGCAGAGTGAGCTTAATCTCTTCCGGTCTTATCTGAGCAAAGTGAACATTTCCCTAACCGTTGTCTGATCTCTCCTGGTTTTAAGGTGGAGTATCAGTGTGAAGGGTTCCTGGAGAAGAACAAGGACACAGTCAATGAAGAACAGATAAATGTTCTGAAACTAAGCAAGGTTGTGTTTTGGTATTTCTTCTCTCTCTCTCTCTCTCTCTCTCGCTCTCGCTCTCTCGCTCTCTCGCGCTCTCTCTCTCGCTCTGGTTCCACCCTCAGTAAAAGCGTGTGTAAAAGTGCACACAGCTTTCAGTGGTTGACTAGTCAGCTTGTCTTGTGTAGCGCTGAGACCCCACACCCTAGAAGTTAGAGCTGTGGAAACAAGTCTGGACAATGTGAGGGGAAGAATGAGGGAGGGTGGCCTGGCAACACTGCCACCTGCTGGCCGCTCAGTCTCTTATGGAAAGGTCGAAGCCTAATATCATGTTCTGAATAATTGATGTATTTCACTGCAGTTTGAGCTGCTGCTGGAGCTGTTCCAGGAAGAGAGGCCCACAAGCACAGCAATGACACGGTCTGGTCATGCCCAGAGGGATCACAAGAAGACTGTCGGCCTGCAAGTACGGGAGCAGGAGAGACTGATTCGTCATTGTAGCTTCGTGCAGTCAGAGCTCTTCCTTGAACTTGCATTTTCTTTACAGTTTCGCAATTCTCTACACTTACTGATGGAGACCCTGAACGCCACCACTCCCCACTATGTCCGATGCATCAAGCCCAATGACCTCAAAACTCCTTTCACGTGAGAAAGATTCCTCTCCTATCTCCACAGATGAAATTCTTCTCAGACACACTGGATTAGAAGAACCCATTTTTCCTTTTCCATACTTGTTTTCTATCTCATGGGATTTGAAAGAGCCCATTGAGAAACGGTGATGTGTGGTTTCTTTGTGTAAGGATGGACCCGGTGAGGGCTGTACAGCAGCTAAGGGCCTGTGGCGTTCTGGAAACTATTCGCATCTCGGCCGCGGGCTTCCCATCTAGGTACATCCTGTGCATGCAGCCCATGGTCTCCTGCATGACCGCATGCATGCAAACACTCCACATAGCACATGAACACAAACATCCCCGTATGTACCTGAAAATGCTCCATGTCATAGGCTGAATGACAGACATTTGACTTGATTGTCATAGGCTGAATGACAGACAGTTGACTTGATTGCAGGTGGACCTATCAAGAGTTTTTCAGCCGCTACCGGGTTCTGATGACACAAAAAGATGTTCTCTCGGACAGGAAGCTGACCTGCAAGAATGTCCTGGAGAAATTAGTTAAGGTACATGTAAATAAGGTTTCTTGAAGCACAACTATTGTTTTTTGCAAAAGTAAAAAATCTTGAACAAAGAGCTTGAACAATGTTCTACTTTGTCTCAAGGACCAGGACAAGTACCAGTTTGGCAAAAACAAAATCTTCTTCCGGGCTGGCCAGGTAGCCTACCTGGAGAAGTTGCGCTCAGACAAACTGCGGAAAGCCTGTGTCCGGATCCAGAAGACCATCCGCTGCTGGGTGGCCCGCAAGAAGTACCTGAGGATGAAGACGGGTGCCGTCACACTACAGAGATATGTACGCGGCCATCAGGCCCGTTGGTGAGTTCAGGCATCACAGTGGGTATGTTGATCATGTAAAACCTTTAAGAGTCTTTACTGTGAGGCCCAGTAGCTCACAGGGTAAGAGAGGGAACCTTAAGGCAGGGGCCTGGGTTTGAATCTGACTGAGGCCCTTTCTTGGACATCTTACCACATCTCTTTCCCTGGTAGCCTGTCAGGGATTAATTAGTATTTAGTCCATCTCGCCTGTGTCCCTCAGTCTTGTCAAGTTTATGCGGCGGACTAAGGCTGCAGTCGTCGTTCAGAGAAACGTGCGGATGTGGGCGACCAGGAGGCGTTACCAGAAACTGCGCCAGGCGGCCATTACGGTGCAGTGCTACCTACGGGCCTACAGGGCCAGACAGCACTATCACAAGGTAAATAACACCTCTACAAATGATGAAGAGTGATGAAGTAGTCTAGTAGGAAGTCGTGGGCGTACAGTACTGTCTTGTACTGTACCAAGGGCTCCTCTTCCCTGTGTAATTTCTTACCCTCAATTCACGACACATATTTGATGGTGGGTGTACAGGAAATCATTGAGGGCATGTGTCTCTGTGTGTGTGTCTCTGTGTGTGTGTGTCTCTGTGTGTGTGTGTGCTCATTCCCTCTCAGCTGCTGTATGAACACAAGGCTGTGGTGGTCCAGAGGCGGGTGCGAGGCTGGCTGGCCCGGCGCAGGTACAGGCGCACCCTGGAGGCCGTGGTCCTGCTGCAGAGCTGCGTCCGGCGCCTCAGCGCCAAGCGGCAGCTGAAGAAGCTGAAGGTGGAGGCCCGCTCGGTGGAGCACTTCAAGAAGCTCAACGTAGGCATGGAGAACAAGATCATGCAGCTGCAGCGCAAGGTGGACGAGCAGGTGAGCTCCGTCACGGCAAACAAGGGCACCCACCGACTGCATCTGTGTCCATGTTTGGTTTTATCTGTCCAATCAGGATCGAGTATTTTAGCTGTTTGGTTTATGATGTACCCAAGCTGGGAAAACAACAACGTTCTGAGGTAGAGGGAGTTGTGTCGTGTCACATGGTTAGTCTGCGTGTCTCCCCCCCTACAGCACAAGGAGAACAGAGAGCTCAGTGAGAGGCTGGGTGGCCAGGAGAGGTCCCAGGCCGGCGAAAGCGAGAGGCTGGGGAGGGAGGTGGAGCGCCTGCGTGCGGCGGAGGAAGAGGCCCGGGGCAAGGCGGAGAGGGTCCCCTCCCTCCTGGAACAGCTGTCCTTCCTCCGTCAGGAGCTGGAGACCACCCGCGGGGAGAAGGAGGCCGTAGAGGAGCAGGCCAAGACCTACAAGCAGAAAATGGAGCAGGTAGGTCGATCACGTCTGTCTGGTTTATGATTCAACCCCACAGGCACTGGAACAACCAGTGTGCTCACATGCCAAATATTTGTATTTGGATCATTTGAATTTGTGCAGTACAAAATTGTAGCAGCTTGGCACTTTAATTTGCCTTGACCCCCAGTCTCTGGCAGAGTTGAATGCCAAAAACAGCTTGATGAACAGCGAGAGAAACAACCTGAATCAGCTGATCGAGGAACAGGACCAGCAGATTTCAGGTCTGCAATGATGACATCTTATCACTAATGAGGTCCTGTTAAGTGCCCAGGTGAGTGTTTGTGACGTGTGTCCACCCATTGGCCCGGTCAGAGATCAAGGCCGAGGTGGCAAACAGCCAGCAAATGGAGAGAGACCTGACAGAGGAGCGCTCCCGCTACCAGAGTCTGCTGAGTGAACACCTGCACCTGGAGGAACGCTACGGTGACCTGAAGGATGAGATGAGACTGAGTGTGGTGAGAGACATTCATGCTTGGATGGAACCCTCTCTCACACACACACACACACACACACACCGAAGCGGTACTGCTTGGTTTGGCTGTCCATGAGTAATATTTTTCTCTCAGCAGGGCACACGCAAGCCTGGGCACAGGAGAACAGACTCCAACTACAGCAGCAACGGGTCAGAGGGCACCCAAAGTTCTGGATTCCCAGAGGACAGCTCTGTACGAAGCGAGGTACGAGGTGTCCAACACGAGCAGGAATCTTCTGCGTTAACTCAAGTAAGGAACACAAGTACCTGAACAGGGTTTTATTTGCCATTGGCCAGGATGTGACCGAGACTGCTGTGGACATGCCGGTCCTTCTGAAGCTGCAGTGGAGAGTCAAGGAGCTGGAGCAGGACAAGCAGGGTCTGCGGCGCCAGCTGGACCGGAGAGAGGACGTCCAGATTAACAAGGCCAAGGTGCCGGACGCCAGACGACCACCTAGGAGGAGTCGAACGACGTTTATCACACACGTCTACATCACTGTGCAGTTGGTCTTGTTTTGTTGATGGCGTTTCTGCTTCTTGCTACAGGAGGCCGAGGAGCAGAAGACCGCTGGTAGGGCTGAGCTGGACATGGAGGCTCTCAAGGTAAGGATGGACTCGTAGATTGTTCTGGAAGAGACGGGCTCTGTAGATGGGTATGGGAGGCCCTTCCTCTGACTCTCCTCTTTTTCAGCGGCAGGAGTTGGAGTCTGAGAATAAGAAGCTGAAGCAGGACTTGGGCGAGCTGCGTCAGTCCCTGACCGAGGACTGTGGCTCTCCAGCGCCCCCTAGTCCCGGCTCCCTGCCCTACAAGGTGCTGCTGGAGCAGCTCAACACCTCCAACGAGGAGCTGGACATGCGCAAGGAGGAGGTGCTGCTTCTCCGCTCCCATCTGGTGCGCCAGGAGGCGCTCAAACACAAGGTAGGTGTTTTACCTCAAGCCTTTGTTCAAAGAAAGGTCCTGTAATTCACATGATATGGTTGGATTTTTGGAGAGAGATAAAATGTTGTGTGTGTGTGTATATATGGTTTAAGAGTTATTTTGATTCTATGTAGGACTCAATGTTGGGAGAAGGGCTGAATCTAAAGGATATTAGTGAGATCCCACTGCCGTCTATACATCCACATAAGTCTGACAGGTAATTCTGATTCTGGCCTCCTCCTCCTCCTCCACCCCATCCACTTCCTGGATGTTTTGGTTGACATTTGTTTTCTTCTTTCTTTTTTTTGTTTTCACGTTTCCCAGATCCGCTCCTGACGTCCACACTCTGAACGAGGATGGAGAGCTCTGGCTGGCCTACGAGGGGCTAAAGGAGACAAACCGGTATGAAACACCAACCGGAAAACATATTCTTTCTCAACATGAATTGGAGTAGAAACTGACACAACAACAGACTTACTCTGTTGGACACTGATTGACACCATTCACACAGGTGGTGAAAAAAATAAAATAGAGATATTTATTTTGTCTCTTACCCTCGTGGTCTCCCTCTCCTGTCGCCCTGCCCTTCACCTCCTCCTGCAGGGTGCTGGAGGCCCAGTTGCGGCTGCAGGACAGGAGTCACGAGGAGGAGTGTGAGGAGATGCGTGAGGAGGTGCGCAGGGCGAGGGAAGACAACCGGCAGCAGCAGCAGCTCATGGCCCAGAGCCTCTACCTGCCCCAGGGCGCTCGCATCGACGCCGGCCTCCAGCACGAGATGACACGCCTCACTAACGAGAACCTGGTGGGTACGGGCGTCCCCCACAACTCTGCGCTGGGCGGACGGTATTTCATTGTTGCCGTGGAGGACATCGATGCAGCATGTTTGACCTTCGCCTGTGTTGTCATCGTGTAGGATCTAATGGAACAGCAGGGGAAGCAGGACAAGGTCATACGCAAACTCAAGAAACAGCTTAAACTCTACGTGAAAAAGCTGGAGGAGTTTGAAGGTATGCTTTCATAGGGTCACGTAAAAACTAAAGACAAATCACAGGTATGCTTGAAATTGTTTTGGAACAAGACCCGGTCATGATCTGGTTTTTGCTGTGTGTAGCTGGAGGGCTGCAGGAGAGTGTTCCCTCTCAGTCGGTCCACCGGGCCAGTATCAGCCGCAAGGAGAAGGACTTCCAGGGCATGCTGGAGTACAAGAGAGGGGATGAGAGCCGGCTGCTGAAAAACCTAGTCGTCGGTATGTTTACCTGTCTAAAGCACACTAACCAGTGGTCCAAGTTTGGAAACTGCCCCAATGTTTTCTAATGTCCTGATGTGAGTGACGTGGCTTGTAAAAAAAACAGACCGTTCCTAGACTTTAACCACCAAAATAGTGTTGGAACAATGTTCTTCAGACCCTTGGATCTTCCACTGTACTATTTGCACGTCGCTTTGGATAAAACCATCAGCTGAAAGAATAAAATGTATTCAAGTTGTTTTCGTGTGTCCGTCAGACCTGAAGCCTCGCGGCGTGGCTGTCAACTTGGTGCCCGGGCTTCCTGCCTTCATCCTCTTCATGTGCCTGCGCCACGCCGACTATGCCAACGACGACCAGAGAGTCAGCACCCTGCTGAACACCACCATCAACAGCGTGAAGGGCGTGATCAAGGTAGGAGGACGCTGTCCCCCGCAGAGCGAGTAGCACGGCGAGCGCGCTGGGTCTGAAGTGTTTTTGAGAGTGTCCATTTTGTCTCACAGAGGAGAGGTGACGACTTCGACACAGTGTCTTTCTGGTTGGCCAACACATGCCGGTTCCTGTACTGTCTGAAGCAGTACAGTGGAGAGGAGGTAAGCTGGAGGACACTGATAGTGATGCTAGCACTGGGTTAACTACCCCATGCGCCGTCCATTAATACCTGTTGGGTTTCTGCTTCACCTTTGTGCAGGCGTTTATCAAGTTCAACACTCCCAGACAGAATGAGCACTGTCTTTCCAACTTCGACCTGTCAGAGTACCATCAGGTTCTGAGTGACCTAGCAATCCAGATCTACCAGCAGCTTGTTAAGTGTATGGAGGAGATCCTTCACCCAATGATAGGTAAAAGGCCTGTTACCTTCAACAATAAAAAACATCATAAATAAGTCTTAAAAAAATAAAATAAAAAAAACAAAAACATGCCTCTAAAGTTCTGTAATTAATTTGATTTTAACCCCCCAAACATTTCAATTTCTTTAACTTTTTTAAACATGCAGTCTCAGGTATGCTGGAACATGAGACCATCCAGGGAGTGCTTGGAGCCAAGCCCACAGGTCTCAGGAAGAGGACCTCCCCTGAGGAGGATGCCCACACCGTGGATACCATCATGCAGCAGCTCAGCCTCTTCCACGCCTCCATGACCCAGCACGGCATGGACCCCGAGCTCATCAAGCAGGTGGTCAAGCAGCAGTTCTACATCATCTGCTCCGTCACCCTCAACAACCTGCTGCTGCGGAAAGACATGTGCTCCTGGAGCAAAGGCCTGCAGATCAGGTAACACAGGGGGGTCAGGCTCCGGCTGTGCTAGCGCCCCTCTGTGGTGTGGAGGGTTTGTCGTGTCTAAAGGGGGTCGGATTAATCAGGTTGCCGGTTCAATTCCCGGCCTTGCCGAATGACGTTGTGTCCTTGGGCAAAGCACTTCACCCTACTTGTCTCGGGGGGGGTGGGGGGAATGTCCCTGTACTTACTGTAAGTCGCTCTGGATAAGAGCATCTGCTAAATGACTAAATATAAAATGTAAATGTCTGAGTTTGACCCTGGTCTCTGGGTCTCCTCAGGTATAACGTGTGGCAGTTGGAGGAGTGGCTGGTGGAGAGGGATCTGATCAGCAGTGGTGCCAAGGAGACCCTGGAGCCCCTCATCCAGGCCGCACAGCTGCTGCAGGTGAAGAAGAAAACGGAGGAAGACGCCAAAGCCATCAGCACCATGTGTAGCGCCCTCACCACATCACAGGTAAAGTGTGTGGCCAGTAAAGGGATTGCAGGCATAATCAGAGGCTTTTCTTGTGTGTTTACCCAGT
The DNA here is from genome assembly GCF_963692335.1 of Osmerus eperlanus. NCBI lineage: Eukaryota > Metazoa > Chordata > Actinopteri > Osmeriformes > Osmeridae > Osmerus > Osmerus eperlanus. The sequence continues at coordinate 21,280,517 of NC_085022.1, read as the reverse complement.
TATTACCCATATTTACATTTGTATTATTTTCCTGAGTAAAACAGAGTAGTTTAAAGCTCTCTAAATATGTTTGCTCTCATCAGATTGTGAAAGTGCTGAACCTGTACACCCCAGTAATGGAATTTGAGGAACGAGTTTCGGTGAAATTTATCCAAACTATACAGGTATGTCAAAGTTGTGTTTTGCATTTGTGAAGGTAGTACATATCCACTCTTCTTTTGTTGTTGTTGATAAATGTATGATTTTATATTTTGGTTTGCCATTTCTCAGACCCTTTTGAAAGACCGAGTTGATTCTCCAATGTTGCTCATGGACTCCAGGAAGATATTCTCCATCACTTTTACATTTGCACCCTCTACCATTGCCCTGGAGACCATCCAGATCCCCAGCAGTCTCAACCTGGACTTCCTCATCCGGATTTAAGACCCCTGACAGCTGTGACTCCATGCAGGGAACCACCATTCGTACCAAAGACAAGCCATTTCCCACCCATATACTGTAAACCATGCAGGGATTATATCAGCTTTAATAGATAAACAGTTGTCCTGAATACATGGAAGAATGGATATTGCTTATACTTCACCAAACACATTATAGTAAATTTAATATTTTCTACATGTATGTATTTTATTGGCACAATTTATGCTTTTTGCCATGTATAGGCACTGGGATTATATAAAATGTTACAGCATCGTTTTAAATTGAAAGTATTTTGATTCCTTTGACTTCCACCCTGAGAACAGTATTTATTATACCATAGGTGAAGAGCTAATCTCAAGAATGTTTTTCCTGCACATTTTGCAGTTGATATTGGTGAAAGCTTTTATACAGATCAGATATAGTTCAACGTTAAGGGATATCCTTTACATTTCTGAAATATTTGATTATGTGGCTGATACTGAATACATACCGTGTTGCATTTATTGCCTTCTGATGAAGTCAATAAATTTTGTTTGAGGAGCACTTTCACAGCCTCTGGATCCAGCCAGTCTCATCGTCTGCTTCATACAGTATTTGTGCCTTGCTTTCTTAGCAAATTCCTTCTTAATGGTGTTCTCTAATGCACTGCCACCTTTATAATGTATGACTACAGTTGAATAAAAGATCATTAAATCTATTTGTTTGAGTAGATTGTGCTAATGTACAGCTGACTACATCTACAGCTTTCTAATGAGTCTCTGAGCAATCGCTTAGCGACTGACAACAGACTTGCTGAGGTATGTATCCTGTTCCTTTTGTTGTCTGAGTCCTTGTTCAAACGATCACACCCACAATGTCAAGCAGTTGTCACAAGACTACTGGGCGGTAGAGGAAGTCAAAGTCCAGCGCACAGGTGAGCGAGGCGTAAAAGTTGGACGGCGTTCCCACAAGCAGGGCGAAAGTAAACAGGGACGGCATGACAACGAAACGAGTAGCCTATCGCACTTTGAAATAAACGTTTACGTGGTTAAAGGAATACATATGATCAAACATGGCTCTGTTGGAACTATATACCGAGGTAAGAACGACGGGAATAATTTAGTTAATCTGTGTTACCTTTTGTCTTAAAAAGTTTACAGTATAACTGTTCTCACAGGGGGTTCTCACAGGGGGTTTATCAAACAGACAACAGAACATGTCAAATCTTGGTTTTCGCCTGGCCCAGTATGAAACAAAAGCTTAAATGTTTGACAGGATTAAATGTGTAGTGGAATGGTTTTCAGCAGTCAAGCACACAGCTTAATTAACCTTTTATCATTTGATCTTTCAGTACAATAGAGTGTGGATTCCCGATGCCCAGGATGTCTGGAAATCTGCAGAAATTCGCAAAGACTTCAAATATGGCGATGATACACTACATCTCCTACTTGAAGATGGCACAGTAAGTAGTCTATTACTTGTTTTTATGCTTCACGTTCAATGTCCAACACCATACGCCAGCAGTATCACCAATTCAAGCCTTATTACTTTGTAATAAAAATATGGCTACCACTACTTTGAAAAAGAAAAAATATCAATGGAATTACCTAACCAGGGCATCCATCAGCCTACAATACAGCCCTAGGTGAAATGCAGTATTTGGAGAAAACAGCTGACTTGTTTGCATACTTTTGTACTTGACAGGTGCTGCTCTACCCCTTGGACTCTGCAACCCCTCAGCTACCTCACCTTCGCAATCCTGACATCTTGGTGGGGGAGAACGACCTCACAGCACTCAGCTACCTGCACGAGCCTGCTGTCCTTCACAACCTCAAAGTGCGCTTTGTGGATTCCAAAATCATCTACACCTACTGTGGTAATGCAAGAAATAAAAACGACCTTTGAAATTAATAAATAAACATGAAAGGATGGAAAATGTTGTTTATGAAGAGTTAGAGTTTGAAATGTCCTTTGTTTTTCAGGCATTATCCTAGTGGCTGTCAATCCTTACAAACAGCTACACCTTTATGGAGATGCAGTCATTCATGCCTACTCTGGCCAGAACATGGGGGACATGGACCCTCACATATTCGCAGTGGCTGAGGAAGCGTACAAACAGATGGCCAGGTAACATTTGTAATGAGCTGCAACTTTATGTCTGGCTACAGAACAATAAAATATGTAACCAGAAACAATTCATTTTCAAGAAACAACAAGAATCAGTCGATCATTGTCAGCGGAGAGTCTGGAGCAGGGAAGACAGTGTCTGCTAGATATGCTATGAGGTACTTTGCTGTGGTCAGCAAATCTGGCAGCAAAACACACGTGGAAGACAAGGTTCTGGCATCAAACCCAATAACAGAGGTACAGTATGTTACAGTATGGTACAGTATATTATAGTATGGTACAGTATGTTACAGTATGTTACAGTATGGTACAGTATGTTTGAAATCAGACTTGCAAGTGTGTACTCATATCTTGGACCCACTGTCAGGCCATAGGAAATGCAAAGACAACAAGGAATGACAACAGCAGTCGGTTTGGGAAGTACACTGAGATCAGCTTCGACAGGAGGTACCAGATTATTGGAGCCAATATGAGGACATATCTTCTAGAGAAATCCAGAGTGGTTTTTCAGGTCTTTAATCATTTTACTTGTGTTTTATTTATTGTTTATGACGTAGATCATCTGGGTTTCACTTTCAATACTTGAGTTGTGCTACTGTTTCTCCGTTCTGAGCAATGCAACTTTGGCTCCACAGTCAGAGAGAGAGAGGAACTATCACATATTCTACCAGATGTGTGCTTGTGCTGATCAGCCAGAGTTCAAGAGTTTGAGACTGTGTGAGTACATCACTATGGGACTGCAGCAATTCAGACTGCATCAACAACTGGCTTTCATTATCACAGCACAAAACTGTAGATCAAAAATGAAATCTCAATTTCGGCACCTTACATATAGTAATAAAACAGTGGTGTTTTCTGGACTGTGTTGTGTGTGTTTAGTGAGTGCAGACAAGTTCAGGTACACCAGTATGGGTGGGGAGATTGAGATTGACGGTGTGGATGACAGAAAGGACATGGCAGAAACACGCACAACCTTCTCCCTTCTGGGTAAGAGTCACATCTCTTCACATTAACAGACCATCAATGGTCATATGTTCACCAGCCTACAGTACTAACTTATTATATCTTCTTGTTGTTCAATGTCATCTTTTAGGGCTAAAGGAAGACTTTCAGTCTGACATTTTCAAGGTCCTAGCGGGAATCCTTCACTTAGGAAATGTTGAAATCAGACATGTTGGTGGTGACCGATCCTCAATTAGCGTGAGTTTGAACCAAACCTTCGATGCCTTTCCGAACACGTACATAGCGACAACGGCACTTTTTCAACCCTATCTCTGGATAGGGTTGATCCTCCAACCCTGGAGGACGCCACCTGAGCGGTTAGGGAATCGGGCTAGTAATCAGAAGGTTGCCGGTTCGATTCCTGGCCATGCAAAATGACGTTGTGTCCTTGGGCAAGGCACTTCACCCTGCTTGCCTCGGGGGGAATGTCCCTGTACTTACTGTAAGTCGCTCTGGATAAGAGCATCTGCTGAATGACTAAATGTAAATCTCTCCCCGGCCCACAGTCCAGTGATCCACATCTGGCTGCGTTCTGTGAGCTACTGAGTGTAAAAGCAGAGGGAGTGTGTCGTTGGCTGTGCCATCGAAGGATTGTCATGGTGACAGAGACGGTGGTAAAACCAGTCCCAAAAGAGAGGGCGGTCAATGCCCGGGATGCCCTGGCCAAGCAGATCTATGCCCACTTGTTTGATTGCGTCATCAGCAAGATCAACGCTGCCCTGCAGGTCCCAGGCAAGCAGCACACCTTCATAGGAGTGCTGGATATCTATGGGTAACGTATAAACATGGCTGTCTGTTTTGTTTACTGTGTGTGGTACTTCAGTTACAATGTATGTCATTTTCATGCTAATTCTTTTTTGTACCCTCAGCTTTGAAACCTTTGAGATAAACAGCTTTGAGCAGTTTTGTATCAACTATGCTAATGAGAAACTTCAGCAGCAGTTTAACTTGGTATGCAACATTTCCTGTTTGGCGTAAGTACTGTACTGCTTGGCCTACATTATATGGTTGAATGGCTAAACTAAATGATTTTTTTTTCTTTTCCTTTTAGCATGTCTTTAAACTGGAGCAAGAGGAGTACATGAAAGAGGATATCCCATGGACATTAATAGATTTCTATGACAACCAGCCTGTCATTGACCTCATCGAAGCCAAAATGGGAATCCTGGATCTTCTTGATGAAGAATGCCTGGTAAAGAGCTTTCAGTTTCACCTAGATGACTTTCTGAAAGGTGGAATTGTATTGCAGGTTTTCTTGTTCCTGATCTTTCACTACTCATTATGTTTGTATTCTCTTCAGTTTCCCCAGGGAACAGATCAGAACTGGCTACAAAAACTGTACAACTACCTAAAGGAAAACCCTTATTTTGAAAAGCCAAGGTTATCAAATGAGGCTTTTGTGATTCAACACTTTGCAGACAAGGTGCAGCCCTTTGGAGAGCCATATATAACCCGAGGGTCATCTCTCTTGGTGTTCCCCAGAGAATGACAGATGTCAGATATTTAACATTGTCATTACTGCATGTTCATGATGTGATATAGCAAGGTTTGAAAGGTATGCTGCTTACAGGTGGAGTATCAGTGTAAAGGTGTGCTGCTTACAGGTGGAGTATCAGTGTAAAGGTGTGCTGCTTACAGGTGGAGTATCAGTGTAAAGGTTTTCTGGAGAAGAACAGAGACACGTTGTATGAGGAACTCATTAACACGCTGAGAACCAGCACGGTAATGCCAAGCTTGACGTATGTGTCACATATTTCATTTATAAATGACACATCTAAAACGTTTTGAACTCTTTCAATGTGTTTCCTCTACGGTTCATTTGAATTCAGTTTCCGCTACTGGCCAACTTTTTCCACGAGGATGAGAAAAGCGTCTCGGGAATGAAAGGCATCAAAGTGAGGCCAGCCCGACCTGGAGTAAAGCCAGCCAACAAGCAGTTCAGAACCACAGTGGGAGATAAGGTACCAGTGTTTGCTCTGCGTCGAAGAGATTAGGAAGTGTCACCTTCCCTAACCATATTAGGTTTGTTGTGCTGTGTGGAGCGGGCTCCACCATGTTTGTTTTACCTGTCCTCACCTTATCTTCATGTTATCCCTGTTGTTCCATGCAGTTCCGTGATTCCCTCTACCTGCTGATGGAGACCCTCAACGCCACCACCCCTCACTATGTGCGCTGCATCAAGCCCAACGAGGAGAAGCTTCCGTTTGAGTGAGTGGACAACCACTACATTGGTGCTCTACCAGGATTCCTTTATCTAGTATACGATGCATGAGTTATAAAGGAAACATCTCATGTGCCTTGTCAGATATGACTCCAAAAGGGTGGTGCAACAGCTCAGGGCATGTGGAGTCCTTGAGACCATTCACATCAGTGCACAAAGCTATCCCTCCAGGTGAGCCTTGATTTGAGCTCCGTTCCTCACCTCACCTTACTCTACACGTGTAAGCTTGTGTCCTCTAACCTGCTATGGATTCACAGGTGGACCTATATTGAGTTCTACAGCCGGTACAGTATACTGATGACCCAGCAAGAGGTAGGCCTCAACGACAAGAAACAGACTTGCAAGACAGTGCTGCAGAGGTTAATTCAGGTCAGTAAAAGAAAACATAGCACACTGCACAATATCTCACTGTTCCTCATTTTTCTCCTTCTTTCCGTCAACGCTGTATTGTACAGTTCTTTAGCATACACAGTACAACTCTGGGGTAATTCAAATATAATAGACCAGACCATGCAGTGATGAAATATCAAGAGAGTAAAAGCGCTAGTTTCACAGAAGGAATATAACAAATGTATTCATTTTATTATCTAATTTCCCTCCTTGTATTCCTTTGGATTTGTGTGTAATGTGATCCCAAATACGACCTCCAGGACTCCAACCAGTATAAGTTTGGTCGGACCAAAATCTTCTTCCGAGCAGGCCAGGTGGCTTACCTGGAGAAGCTCCGTCTGGACCGGTTGCGAGGGGCGTGCGTTACGATCCAAAAACACCTCCGAGCCTGGAGCCAGAGGAGAAAGTATCAACGCATGAGACTCGCGGCCATCACCATCCAACTGTACATCCGTGGCCAGAAAACAATCCGGTGGGAGAGGATCTGCACATCATCACATGCTAAATTAATACTTTCTCTGGATTCTAACTGGCATTGAGCATCTCTTCACAGAATATTGTAAATTGTTTGGTATAATTGTGATTTATTATATCTATATCTTCACGAAAGAAAAACAGTGAGTGCTGCTGCATTGAAGCAGGGCTGGGCAGCAATGGTCATTCAGAGGCGTTGGAGAGGCTACCGGATGCGGCAGATATACCATGTGGTCCAGCTGGCAACTGTTACCATACAAGCCTTTACACGAGGCTGGACTGCCCGCAAACGCTTCAGAAAGGTGTTTTTATTTGATTCGAAACAAACGTAAAAAATTAAATTTAGATATGATAGCGGAAGCAGAATTGTTTATCAATGCATGCTATTGTGTGGACTTTTACCTCAGATGGTGGCTGAGCAAAAAGCCATGATACTACAGAAATATGCGAGAGCGTGGCTCGCTCGACGGCGGTTCCAGACCATGCGTAGGCTGGTGATGAATGTCCAGCTCTCCTTCAGGGTTCAGCAGCTGAGAAAAAAGGTTGAGGAGCAGGTGAGATTATCCCCAATATGTTCGTTTTGAAACGTATCAAGCCTTTGTTATTAAATTCCTGTGTCGTCAGGGTCAGGTGATTCCCCTGTCATAAGAATGTGTGTTTTTGTTTTTAGACCAAAGAGAATAATGGGCTACTGGAGAGGCTGACAGGCCTGTCTACTGCACATGCCCACAGTACAGACAAGCTGCAGAGTCTACAGACCCAGCTGAGCAAATCAGCCAATGAAAGGACAGTCCTCGAGGAACGAGAGAAGAAGAACAAGGAAGATGCCAGTCAGGTATGCCTAGTCTCATATTGCACGTTATGGCTGTGTCACGATTATCAGAACATTACATCCTTGTTTTTATTCTGTCTCTTTCAGGCTGTAGCCCAGCTTCAGAGAGAAATGGACAAGCTGATCCAGGAGAAGGAGACCCTGGAGAAGAAGCATGTTGAATCTGGCCAAGAACTGAAAGACAGCTTGGATCAAATAAAGACAACTCTTCAGGAAGATATGGAAAAAGAAGAAAGACTGAGAAAGTAAGGATTTTGGAACTTGAGGAAGTACTCAAGGAGTTCAATCCACACGCTGTTTGCTAATTGTTTCCCTTGTCAGGATCGCAGAGAACAACATAGAGATCCAGAGAGAGGACCACGAGAAAGAGGTGGAGGTTCTGAAGGAGGAGATAAGAAAACTGAAAGAGGAGAGGAACCGTCTTCAGAGACAGTTAGAGGAGGGCGGTTGGGCCAACACAGACCTGCAGGAACAGGTCGTCCAGCTCACCAAGCATGTCAAGGTTATACCAGAGTTACGGAAAGAGCTTCATAACCTGCAGTCCCAAAGGAACGAACTGGATAAGAAGATGAAAGAGCGATCAGAACAAACACGAGGTAGATGTTTTGAATAACTTTCAACTGACATTAACACTGATCTGCCAAATATGTGATGTGTACCTGTTTCCCGTTTCCTGTTTCCTGTAGCAAAGGTGAGTGTGATTACAAGACAGCTGCTTGGAGGCATTGTGGAAGAAGAAGTGCTTTTAAGGTGAGATCATATTTCAGTTTGATGATCCTAATACTTCTGTTTGTACCCAGCGATACCTTAGATTACATACAGTAAAGTTATATGTAAGATTTGTTAAAGGTGTTGGATTTAGGTCAGCTGGAAACACTTATCTAAGACTTCTTGAGAAGGTCAAATGACATTATGGCCAGACAATTACTGCAGACTGGGAAAACGTGTTTCAACTGAAAAACTTTCTATTTTAAAAGGATGACACAAGATGGCCCAGATCAGCCATATGAAGTCGAGGATCTTCTCACTGCCTTTGATGGACTGCAGAAAGCGACCAGGTCTGAAGATATTTTCCTTCCGACAAACTGGTCTGATCCAGTTGTCACTTCCATGTGGATGGTTCCTAATGGTTCCTGATCTTGCAGGGTTCTGGATACTCACCACAAACAGCAGAGGGAGAGCTACGACAGTCAGCTTGAGAGTCTGCAGTTCAAGGTGGAGCATGTACAGAACGAGAACAACCAGCTCCAGAAACTTTTCAATGAGAAGAGCAACATCACCGACAGCATTCGCCAAGAAGTGGCCAGGCTGAACACTGAAAACATGGTAGGGAGAAACTTAGCTGTGTTCAGAGGGTTAGACTAGCGGGACGTGTACTTTGTTTTCTAACTCTTCTGATACACAGGTACTGCCTGAGCTGAAGCAGCAGGTGTCAGAGCTACAGAGACAGAAGCAGGAACTGGAAGTCCATCTGGAGGAGCAGACCAAGGAGCTGACAGGTACCTGATGTCTTATTCATCAGTTCCCCCGTGTATCCAGCACAACTTCATTGCATCCTACACAAATTGCCTATCCTTCTGCTTGTGTCCTTTAGAAAAAATGGAGGAGATTTCAAGTCAGCATCAGAAGAAGATTGAAGAGGACGTCTCCCATCGCAGGTACATTTAGTCATTTAGCAGACGCTCTTATCCAGAGCGACTTACAGTAAGTACAGGGACATTCCCCCCGAGGCAAGTACGGTGAAGTGCCTTGCCCAAGGACACACCATCATTTCGTTAGGCCGGGAATCGAACCGGCAACCTTCTTATTAATAGCCCGATTCCCTAACCGCTCAGCCATCTGACCTCCAGGTCAGGTGTGACGTTAACGTCTTTAATTCGATCCGAGTCGTTCTGGGACAGATTTGACCTAACGTGTTTCTTGTGAAGGCTGGTGGAGCTAAAGGCTGCGGAGTTAGAGCAGGAGAAGAAGGAGTTGGAGAGGAACGTGGAGGAGCTTGAGGAGGCGAACGAGCAACTGAAGAGACAGCATCAGGCAGAGAGCGATGCCAAAGTCAGACTAAGTCAAGAGGCATCACGATTAACCGCAGAAAACATGGCAAGTGTTTGTATGTGCGTACAGTGTGTGTGGTGTACAGTGTGCACGTGTGTGTGTGTGCTAAAGTATACAGTTCACAGACACATCTTTAATGCACTTCAATATCATCCCAGGACTTTGAAGAACAACTTGATATGAAGGACAGACAGATTAAGAAACTACTCAATCAAATAAAAAGCATTAAGACCTCTGATAAAGGTAACCCAAACTATCTATACTCTCTCAGTATATTTTCAAATTAAAAGTTTATTTTAAAAATATATTAATGTGTATTCATATTTGATCTAATTAAGAAAAACACACGCCGATACCCAGTATTCCCAAAGAATACCATGGAATGTTGGAATACAACAGAGAGGATGAATCCAGAATAATCCAGAACTTAATTCTTGGTAATATGTGATGCCAGTCTGTGCTTTATGTTTTAATTGTTATTTGTACAAGTTACCATTGACGTACATTCTCTGGATCGTCAGTGTTGTTCCATGTCTGGACATGTCTCTGCTTGCAGACCTGAAACCCAGGGGGGTTGTGGTGAATATGATTCCTGGCCTGGCGGCCAACATCCTTTTCATGTGCGTGCGTCACGCCGACTACCTCAACGACGGAGCCAAGCTCAAGTCTCTCATGAATGCTGTCATAAACGGGGTCAAAAAGGTCATCACGGTAAGTTACGTGCTGATCACTGCTAACAAAGTTCTGTCTTGCGTGGCAAAATGACAGATGAAGACCGAATGCATTTTCTTTTCAGGATCACCATACAGACTTTGAGGTGCTGTCTTTTTGGCTCTCCAACACATACCACATGCTCAACTGTCTAAAGCAGTACAGTGGGGAGGAGGTAGGGATTTAATCTCTCACTAAACTTCCAGCAAACCCGCTGCTCTCAGAAGCATCAACAAGCATACGTAATCTGGAACTTTCCTTATCACTTCTGCTTAAAGGAATTCATGAAACAGAATACCGAGAAGCAAAATAAGAACTGCTTGCAGAATTTTGATCTGTCGGAACACAGACAGATTCTCAGTGACTTGGCCATCCGTATCTACCAAAAATTCATCACGGTCATAGAGAAAGCCCTAACCCCTATGATCGGTATGTAACTGATACTTGCACTTCAAACACATCGTGCCCTTCTTCTTTCAGATTTGTCGATGAAAATGTGTTACCGTCTGATTTCACGTTGTGTTAACCTGACATGAGAGAGTTGCTGCTTCTGTGCCCAGTGCCCGGCATGCTGGAGCATGAAAGCCTACAGGGGATCTTCAGTATGAAGCCCACTGGCTTCCGGAAGCGTTCCAACAGCGTCTACGAGGACACGGAGGCGTACACTATCTCCTCCATCCTCCAGCAACTCAGCTTCTTCCACATCACCATGAGCCAGCACGGCATGGAGCTGGAGCTCATCAGACAGGCCGTCAAGCAGCAGTTCTACTTGGTCGGCGCCACCACCCTCAACAACATCCTGCTCCGCAAAGACATGTGCTCCTGTAGGAAGGGCATGCAAATTAGGTGTGTGTGTGTGTGTTCGCGCACGTTGGTGTCTGTGTGTGTCTCTGTGTGTGTGTGTTTTTGTGTGTGTTATGTATCGCCCCCTTCCTGTGTGCCTTAGGTGTAATATCAGCTATCTGGAGGAGTGGCTGAAGGAGAAGGACATGCAGGGCTCCAGTGCCATCGACACTCTGAAGCCATTGTCTCAGGCTGCCTGGCTGCTGCAGGTCAACAAGTCCACCGAGGAAGACGCGAAGGAGATCATTGAACAGTGCACTGAACTCAACCCTGTTCAGGTACTGCTCACAGCTGAGCACTTAAGTGTTTTGTTACATAACACTCTATGGACACATTGAATGCATGGACACATACTCCATTTTATGTTTGTTTTTTTAAATAGTCATAATAATATTAAAGTGAAACCGGTCTTTCCAAAAGGTTATATAAAATATAACAAAACATCACATAGACATATATATATATGATATGGTCACTTATAGTTTACTCTATTGGTTTGTTACTCTGTGCTAGATTGTGAAGATTCTGAACTCCTACACTCCCATCGATGATTTTGAGAAAAGGGTGGCACCGTCATTTGTTCGCAAAGTTCAGGTGAGACATTGTTCATTTAGTTTTAAGTAGCATAGTTGGCAGTAGACCTCTTAAGCGTACATTTACATTAATTCCTTTGTCAGACGCTTGTTGCCAAAGCGACTAAACAAATAACATTCAGTCTGTAGACACAGTGTACTATTTGAAACTCATCATTTGTACTTTTTCAGCAACATAGATGATGTGCTGTAGCTCTCACTCCTGAATTGAATGTCTCTGATGTGCTTTCTTGGACCCAGGCGTTGCAACAGGACCGTGAAGGCTCCACTCAGCTCATGCTAGACACACAGTATCGCTTCCAGGTCACCTTCCCCTTCTGCTCGTCCTCCCAAGCTCTGGAGGCACTTCAGTTACCTAGCAGCCTCCGACTGAACTTCCTCTCCAGGATCTAACACGGCCAGCTTTTCTGATCAGCCAGGAAATGAGGACCCCATTGCTTACAGTTATTACCGTGAATGTGGTTTGATGTAGACTGTGCCAAGTGACTGCCAAGCTGAATAAGATGATGTTTGTGCTCTAAGTGCGGGGCAGAACTTTGATTTACCACCATTTGTAAGTGAATTAAGGTTTGCTAATGTAATGATTGATTCAACAAAGTTCATATTTAAACAACCACGTCACCTTTAGTACAGGTCAAAGCTTCATCGGCAAACTTTTTAAAATGTTTTGACGTGCACTTTTGAGTATTTTCTTACAAATCTGAGTGTATTTTAAATAAATCGTTTTAGTCTGTTATGACTTATTACACTGTTTTTGTCTGTATTATTATATTTCTATTTATGTCAAACTACTTTTCAGCACATACTTTATTGATAACATTTGAAATGCGTAGCTTTTTGCTCTGGACAGTTCTATCGAGCGGCGCATGAGCAAGACACCTCCAGTGGAAACTGAAAAAGCATCTTCTCTGACGTCATGACAGCTGCATCAGCTGTGAGCCCGACAGAAAACCCCTTTTACTGCCCATCGCTGCTTTGACAACAGAAACATATATGAGATTTCCTATTACTCCTGAAATGGCGTCACAAGATGTACAACCAAACGAGTCTCTTTCAAACCTAAAAACGGAATCGGAGACGTTGAAGATTAAGCTCGAAGATGAAAGAGCAAAGCTGCATGATGTCGAACGTAAGTACACAAAAATCAGGGCCTGATTCACCATCTAATCCAAAATAGCAAATACATAAATTACTAATAAATTAAACGGTCCTACAGTTTCACGGTAAAATTCGAAAAAGACGTGCTCATTTGTAATTTGGCCTACAGTTATTCAGCATTCATGAGGTCGCCACGAGTTCTTTATTTTGTACTTTAGCACTGACACTATAGAGATGTTTACCTCCCTGTGTTTTCATTACTTCTGTCTGTAGGTACTCTATCAGTAGTGCATTAAGATATTTAAAATATTGGTAACATGCTTTCCTAAATATCCGGTCCTATGGATGTGATTCGACGCTAGCTTTCGCTATTTCGGTTTAGTGAATGATGTGGTTTGTATATCGAGTTATGTGGACGTTACATTTGACCTTGTTAAGATTGAAATGACTAACTCAACATCCCCAAATCCTCTGTAATTCTCTGCTACGAGAAATTACGGAATTATACTGCAAGCGGCGCATTCGATGATCATCTATTTATGTCGCCCCTGCATTAGTACATCAAGTGGCTGATAAATTAGATGGATTGGGCCAGTTTGTGATGAAGACCAGGCGCACTTTGAAGGGGCATGGCAACAAGGTTCTTTGCATGGATTGGTGTAAGGACAAGCGGAGGATTGTCAGCTCTTCACAGGTAAAAATCGGAAATTCTGTTTAAAAATTCTGAGTGTGCCCCTCCTTGAAACCACTTCCAACTGTGTCACGGGATGCACATATCGCCCCTGTCCTTGGTGCTGAAACACTCATTTGGCCAGTGTACTATCGTGTACAAAATAACAGGTGCATGTATAACCGTTTTTTTTTAAAGAAACATGTCTGCCTTTTCAGGATGGAAAAGTAATTGTGTGGGATGCCTTCACAACTAACAAGGTATTTAAGATCTATGTCCGTTTGAAAATGTAATATGAAACCCTGACGAAGAACAAATAGTGAATGTTTCATTTGTGTTTTCCTTCCATCTTCTAGGAGCATGCTGTGACAATGCCGTGTACCTGGGTGATGGCCTGCGCCTATGCTCCGTCGGGTTGTGCTGTGGCCTGTGGGTGAGTCTTCCATTTGGGAAGCCTCAAACAATACCGAGCACATCATGGAAAAGTCAGTTAACGACCATGTTGCCAAACGTCCTGAATGTTAAAAGGACCTTTATGGTTTGCTCTGTCTCAGGGGGCTGGACAACAAATGCTCAGTGTACCCTCTGTCTCTGGACAAGAATGAGAATCTCGCAGCTAAAAAGAAGTCTGTGGCCATGCACACAAACTACCTTTCTGCCTGTAGCTTCACCAATTCGGATATGCAGGTGAGAAAAGCTCTGTTCAATTGCTGATCACACTGCAGTTGTGATAAGCAATAAAAACCATTGTGATGTGTTTTCTAAAACTGTAAACTCTGATTTTATTTGAATCATTTTTGGGCTTTCGACCAGTAATGGGAAAGCACTTCTCTCGGGAATGTACTGTACAGTATCTCTGAGGAATGACTTATACGCATTTTAATAATTCACAACTTTTAACAGCGTGTTTTAGTGTGGTTGGTCACATGCTTTCGTCTCATCAGAGTCAAACCATTAATAGTCAGTCTCAGGATATGACTACCATGACTTTGCTTCAGCCTTACAGTGTATATGACCCTTAAACACTATGTGTTGTAGATCCTTACATCGAGTGGAGATGGAACATGTGCATTATGGGATGTTGAGAGCGGGCAGCTGTTGCAGAGTTTCCATGGACATGCTGCAGATGTGCTGTGCTTGGACTTGGCCCCTTCTGAGACAGGAAACACCTTTGTGTCAGGGGTAAGAGGTTTTCCCTAAAAGTTATTTTTCTCACCCACTGATCTATTTCATGTTTGTGGTTTTTGTGTTTTGGGAATGTAAGTCGAGTTGTTAGTGATACTTCTGTACTTGAGTTGAACTCTGACCTCCTTATAATGCAGGGTTGTGATAAGAAGGCCAATGTTTGGGACATGCGCTCGGGGCAGTGCATCCAGTCCTTTGAAACCCACGAGTCAGACATCAATAGTGTCAGGTAAGGTTGTCCAACAGGTTCACTGATGAGCAAAAAACAAATGTGAGATATATATATGTTATATATAAACCGAGATATATAACGATATATCATCTTTGTTTGGCTTCAGGTACTATCCCAGTGGAGATGCGTTTGCGTCGGGTTCAGATGATTCTACGGTAAGTCGTGTACCGTTCTCAACTGGTCTGTAGATGAGTCAGTCATTATGTTGCTGCAAGGCTACCAGGCTCATTAGAGAGATGCAGACTGAACCAGCGTGTCTGTTTCAGTGTCGACTGTATGACCTGAGGGCAGATCGAGAAGTGGCCATTTACTCCAAAGAGAGCATCATATTTGGTGCCTCAAGTGTGGATTTCTCTCTCAGTGGTAAGACATTTACATTTAGTCATTTAGCAGATGCTCTTATCCAGAGCGACTTACAGTAAGTACAGGGACATTCTCCCTGAGGCAGGTGCCTTGCCCAAGGACACAACGTCATTTGGCGTTCGAACCAACAACCTTCTGATTAATAGCCCGACTCCCTAACTGCTCAGCCATCTGACTCCATGACTTGAAAATCTTTCTGCACAGAAGCCTTTCATTCGTTTGCACATAAAACACTATCACTCCTCATGTGTGAAAGGCTTCATTGGAGATAAATCAAGGGTCAAATATGTTAATGTTTTTCAACAATGCATTCATTGTGTTTTTTCCAGGTCGGTTACTTTTCTGTGGCTACAACGATTACACCATCAACGTATGGGATGTTTTGAAGGGGACCAGAGTGTCTATTCTGTTTGGACACGAGAATCGTGTGAGCACTCTGCGTGTGTCTCCAGATGGAACAGCCTTCTGTTCTGGCTCCTGGGACCATACCCTGAGGGTGAGGCACATCATTTCACCTGAGACACATCATTTCACCTGAGACACATCATGTCACCTGATGGTGCTCTTCAGACCAGTCACTCAAACCTTCTGCATTTTAATACTACATTATACAAATGTACTGGTTTTGGAGCAATGGCAATTAACCTTTGTCATTACATTGCAGATCTGGGCCTAAAGATGGAAACGAAGACAGTGAAAGAGAAAACGTCAGCTGAAAGAGATGGAAACTCTGCCTCAGTACAATCATAGATATGTGTTTAGGTGTATTCCACGTGATACAAGTTTAATATATCATATACAAATGCATATCAGATAAACAACTTTATAGCATTGGGGACTATCATTTTTATTGTGATTAATTTGCAAGGTGGAAGATATTTAGAAGCATTGAAAATGTTGAAGGAAACCTTTTTGGCTGATTAGATGAATACTGTACATGGACGCTTTGCTCAGATTGTTTCAATCTGTTGGATAAACAAAAGTGTACATGATGATGTAGAAATGTGCAAAAATGCGTAGAGACTGTTTGTTGAATGTTCTGGTCTTAATATATAATTATTTAGTAAAGCTTTGCTGACATACCAGTGATAGAGAAGAAACCACCCAGAAGACAAGTCTGTCTCACTTTATGTCACTTTATCTTCCTAATAATTTAGTGTTGTACTTTTTAATGTTTTCTTCCCGTATTCCTCAACTACGTATTCCTCTACTGTGGAATTTACGTTTTCTGTTACTTGAGAGATCCTGGCCTACACAGTAGACGAATTCCTGATGTTTATCAGCACTCAAATAAAAACAATCCACCTATTAGAATGAAGACTACTTCTGTTTGTGCCATTGGTGTATTAATCATAATTTTAATTCTTGTTGCAATTATTTTACTGTAGTTAAATGTATATAGCTTACAAGTTGCTAAAATAAGGAAACATTTACCCAAATCACAAAAACATAATAAACGCACTTTGGAATATGAATATAGTGTTTTGTCATTACTGAAATAGATAAATAATTGAGAGATTGTGTATTTATTGATATACTAACGTGGCTGATGTTTGAGTGCTGTTATTGTAGGCTTGATCGAGAACATTGTAAACACGATTCCTGTTCGTATACATAAAGTTTTCCAGATAGAAAAGGAAGTGACGCAATAGAAAACGCCGAATCAAAACAATGGCCGACTACGTGCCTATTTATGTGAACATTAATGCTACTCTTCTCCTTAGTGATAATTGCCTGCGTTGTTTGAAACACGTTGGGTACTGTCGGCAAATCGTTCATTAAGTCTCCTTTTACGAGCAATTCCTAGGTTTTCAGGCCATATTTGAGCACCGCAATGAGTGATGTTGTTGAGAAGACACTGACAGCTCTCCCGAGTCTCCTGTCACTAGACTCTCAATCAGGGTCTGGGAAACTTTCATCCACCTCAAAATTAGGAAATCTCATCAGAGGCATCACTGAGCTGACATCTAAACATGTGAGTTACATACCAGTTGTACACATACATATTAGATGTATATGTACCTGTTTTACAACACTGGGTATTGCTAAGCTGCGGCTGTCTAGCTAGCCAGTTTAATTTATGCAACCCGCAACGTTAGCAGGCTAGCTATCTAAGCTAATGACTAAAGACTGTATTTTGTTTTCTAAAGGAAGAGGAGAAGCTTATCAGACGTGAACTGGTCGCAATCAAAGAGCAAGTTTCCTCCCCCAACACCACTATGGTAAGTTTCATTTAAAGGCTTAAACAGGGCTTTCTCTTTGTACGTTATCAGTAGCCAAATATTTTCTGATTGTAATGATGTTTTATCCTCAATCAGAGGCAGATGAAGGAGATTATGGTGAGAGCCATTTACTGTGAAATGCTTGGCTACGAAGCATCCTTCACCTACATTCATGCCATCAAGTTGGCTCAGCAAGGCAGTGTTCTTGAGAAGAGAGTGGGTATGTTCCTTTTAAAAGTGTTGCATGATACAGAGACCTTTTATCTGTACAAAATGAATCTGTGAGAGATTCTTATGAATGATATCTTGGTGTTTTAGGTTACCTCGGCGTGTCCTTGTTTCTTAATGAAAGCCACGAGTTGCTGCTTCTCCTTGTCAACACAGTTTTAAAGGTAACACTTCAACTGAGATCTCTGCCTTATATTTTATCAAGGAGAGTGTGTATGGTTAAATCTGAAAGGTAATTTGTCTTTTTCAGGATCTTCAAAGCACAAACCTTATTGAGGTGTGCATGGCTTTAACTGTTGTCAGTCAGATGTTCCCCAAAGATATGATACCTGCAATTCTGCCCCTAGTGGAGGACAAGCTCACACACCCAAAGTAGGCATTGCAACGTTGATCTTTATACGATTGTTTGCTTGAGTTAAATTAGCCCTGTTCTTGTGATTAATTGTGAACATTTGTCAATGTTTACAGGGAAATAATTCGGAGGAAGGCAGTTCTTGCACTGTACAAGTTCTACTTGATTGCGCCTAACCAGGTTCAACACATTCACAGCAAGTTCAGGAAAGCTCTGTGTGACAAGGATCCTGGAGTTATGACAGCTTCTTTACACATTTACCTACTGATGATAAAGGTACCACCCTGCCAAATAACATTGCTTAAGTGTGCAAGTGTATGTCAAGTGTTTTGGTCAGTTAGTATAATGCTGCAAAAGATGATTTCTCAATTCAGTTTTTGTTTGCTGCACAAGCACATCTTATGGCGCCATTGACTCGTCAAGGTAACATGCTGTGTTTTGAACTCACAGGAGAGCCCCGACAATTACAAAGACCTGACGGGAAGCTTTGTGACCATACTGAAACAGGTGGTGGGGGGGAAGCTCCCCATGGATTTTAACTACCACAGTGTACCAGCTCCCTGGCTGCAGATCCAGCTGCTCAAAATACTGTCTCTCCTGGGCAAAGATGACCAGAGGTACCTGAAGCGACCACTCATTCACCCCCTTTCTATGTTAACACGTTACATGTTCTAGAGTAAAGTGTCTAAATCTCTGTAAAGTGTTTTTCAGTTGAATGTTCATTTTTCTGACAGCACAAGCGAGATTATGTATGATGTACTTGACGAGTGCTTACGCAGAGCAGAGATGAACCACAATATCACTTATGGTACATCACATATTTTTTACAAAATGCATTGAACTATGACACAAATTAAATGGCTGCACACTGGTCCTTAAATTAATATTTACATTTTTCAACAGCAATATTATACGAGTGTGTGAGAGCTATTTACACAATTCATCCCAAATCTGAGCTCTTGGAGAAAGCTGTGAAATGCATTGGAAATTTTGTTCTATCTCCTAAGATAAACCTCAAATATCTGGGTAAGACCCTTTAGAATGACATTTCCAATCAATCTTCTGTTTTCATTAGACAAAGCAACTTACTGTTACATGTTTGGGATTTCAGGACTGAAGGCCCTGACATTTGTGGTGCAGCAGGATGCGAACCTGGCATTGCAGCATCAGGTGACCATCATTGAGTGTCTGGATCACTCGGACCTCATGATCAAGCGCGAGGTGAGACATGGCCCTTTACAACGCGTCGTGATCCCGCCAGTTTGTTCATGTGCTAATGTGTTAATGTCTCTGTCCCCCTTAAGACCCTGGAGTTACTCTTCAGGATAACCAACGGACAGAATGTGACAGTCATTGTGGAGAAGATGCTGGAGTTTCTCAGGTTTAGTAACGATGACTACAGCACTATCGACCTGGTGGGGAAAGTGGCAGAAGTGGCAGAAAAATATCCTTTTGTTATCGTGACAGTTTTTATTCCTGTTTAGATATTGATCATTGTAATGATTCTGGCTGTATTTGTATGTGCTGTTGGTGTTTCTGTTCATTGACTGTGGAGAGTTTGTTCCTATCAACCTCTCTATACATATGCTCCAGATAATGGGTGGTTCATTCAGACCATGAATGCCGTGTTCTCCCTAGGGGGAGACACAATGCAGGCTGATATTCCAAACAGCTTCCTCAGACTCCTCTCTGAGGGTAAGATAATGCACATACTCCAGACCTTGCACTCCCTCAACAGAGGCATGTAATGGCTTTTGAGGCCACAGCTGTTTGAAAAGCTCGTTAATGTGCCCTGATTGATTTTGTGTCCGGCGCAGGCTTCAACAGCGAGGAGGAGGACAGGCACCTGAGGCTGTTTGCGGTGGACTCGTATGTGTGCCTGCTACAGGAGGATCCAGCCAAACTGCCCCAGCGATTCCTGCAGGTCATCAGCTGGGTAAACACTTTACACTTTAAAGAAGGTTGTCATAACTCCAGGATCCTTGTCACACAGAGCTTTCCTGAACTTGCTGGGAATGTGTTGAACCTGGTTAGGCACAATGAGAATGCCAAGAACTGGATTGTCTCTCAAAAAAAGTTAAAAAACAAGATTTTAGTCTTTAGGTATTTCATTAAGTGTAAATTATATAAACGTTTTCTGATGCAATGCATGGAGGTAAAACATATTGTTTGTTTTTTTTTTCTTATGAAAAATATATGACATCTCCTATGTCTCTCTCTCAGGTCCTTGGTGAATACTCCCACCTGAGAGACAGCCTGGAGGCCACGACGGTCACCCGTCTCCTGGCCAGGCTTCTGGATCTAAACCACACCAGCAACGAGACCAAGAGCTGGGTCCTGACAGCCATGATGAAGCTGTGTGAGGGCCCTGCCTGCGCCGCCCTGGTCCAGCAGGTGTGCGACAGGTACACCGGCTCTCTGGACACCGTGCTGAGGCAGAAGGCCCAGGAGCTCCAGCAACTCAGCCAGGACGCGGAGCTGAGGAGCAGGGTAATGACGCGTCGCTGCACCCTGGAGCCCCTGGAGGTGAGAGACACAACAGCACAGTCTGTGAGGGGACAGCACACCTGCTCTACAGCAGTGGTTCCCAACCCTGGTCTCTCAGGGAACACCTGTCCTGCATGTTTTAGATGTTTTCCTGCTCCAACACACCTGATTTAAATGAACGGTCATAAGCAGGCTTCTGCAGATCTGGATAACGAGCCATTCATTTGAATCAGCAGTTTTGGAGCAGGGAAACATCTAAAAGCATGCAGGACAGGTGTTCCCTGAGGACCAGGGTTGGGAACCACTGCTCTATAGGACGCCTGCTAACGTGATGCGTCCTGCTCAGGTGGACTCCTCCCTGTCATTTCTGGACGGCTTTGTCTCTGAGGCCCTCGCTGCTGGAGCTGCTCCGTACAAACCTCCCCACCAGAGACAAGAGGAGCTGTCCCAGGAGAAAGGTAAGACCCCCCACACACACTTCCTCTCCTCTCTACCTGTCACCACGATCGTCCTGATGTTCTTCTCCCTCTCAGCCCTGAGCCTGGAGCCCTACGGCCTGTCCCTGCCCGTCAGTCTGTCCTCCTGTTGCATCACCGACAGACAGTCTCCCACTCTCCTGTCCGTGAGCTCAGGTGTCTCAGGCAACAGCACCGATCCCTCACAGAGAGCAGCGTACGTTCAATATTCAGACATTTTTTGTCTGGTAGTGAATTGTGTATTACTGGATGATTTAGAGCAGTGGTCTCGAACCCTGGTCTTCAGTTCCCACTGCCCTGTATATTCGATATCCAACACACCTGATTCAAATCATCATTATCAGGCTTCTGCAGAGCTTGGTAACAACCCATTCATTTGAATCATCAGGTGTGTTCGATCTTGGAAACATTTAAAACATACTCAACAGTGCTCCCAAAGGACCAGGGTTGAAGACCCCTGATTTTAGAGATTCAGTATGGAACCAAGACTGGCATTCCAGTGTTTTGTTTTTCTTCTTTTTCCCAGCCCCACCACCCTGAAGCTGGACGGTGTAAAGAGAGTGTGGGGCAAGCAGGGCTATCTGGCCCAGAAGGAGGTGGTGGAGGAAGCGGCCCAGGTGGAAGGTCCCAGCCCTCTCCTCTCCTCCAGCCACCATGGGAGCGCTGACAGCTCCCAGACACAGACCCCCACCCCTGAGCCCGACCTCCAGAGGCAGCAGCTCGCCTCGGCTCTCTTCGTTGGCCTGGGGGCACAAAACGCTGTGTGTCTGGTACAGTCATCTCAAATATGATTGGATGTTTACTCCAAGTAAAGACGGTTGAATTGTGGGTTTTTCATCATCGGTTTTGGCCCAAACAGATGGGGAAGACGGAAGCAGCGCCTCAACGGTTCAGGAGGAAGCCCAGAGGACAAGGATCCTCGTCAGGGTCCGTTGAGAGCTCCTCTTTCTCCTCTCACAGCCTGCTGGGAAACAACCTCCTGGACTCAACCAACATCCCCTCAGATGGGGTAGTTTCCACATACAAGACCGAACGCACACAAGACCTGACCGCCACAAATGGCACCTGCGATCCAGAGGAGACGCCCCCCCCAGGTGAGACTGCAGCCCACGTCCTGCCCCTCATCAGCGGCCTGGAGACTGTGGAGCCAGCCACGCACACAGACCCAGAGAGACCCAGGAACCCCTGCCTGAGCTCTCACCTGCCGGCCGAGCTCTCCGGGATGGCCCACTCCGACATCACCCCCCTGTGCTCGAACCAAAGCCTGGTGCTCTCAGCCTGTACCGTCTCCACAGAGGACACCTTACTGCTCGTCCTCTTCATCTCCAACTCCTCGGACTCGGCCGTCCAACACCTGCTCCTGCAGCTCACGTGTAGAGAACTGGAGGTAGAGCTACAGTCGGACAGTAGACTGCTTTAATAGAAATTGAGCCTGTTTCTACATGATGTTGTTGTACTTTCCCCCCCAGGTCTCCTGCCTGTCAGATGGCGCCCCAGGAGAGCTGGCGGGTCACGGTGTTGCAGTGTACAAGTACTCCCTGGTGATGAAGACACCCTCTCCTCAGGTAGAGCTGGCTGGTGTGGTGTCCTACGAGATGCCTCTTGGAGAACTACAGGCAGTACAGTTCTCACACCGACTCTGCCTGACTGACTTTATCAGGTACACTACTGTCAGAATCAGAATGGGAATGACTATAAACTATCTAGCTGTACACTATCTGCCGGTACACCTTGTGTCTAGGCGGTGGTGTATCTGTCAATATATTAGCTGTCCCAGTAGGAACAGATACACTATTTCTCTATACACTATATCTGTCTGCCTTGTTTGGTACAGTTTGTCTGTTTACATTTAGTCATTTAGCAGACGCTCTTATCCAGAGCGACTTACAGTAAGTACAGGGACATTCCCCCCGAGGCAAGTAGGGTGAAGTGCCTTGCCCAAGGACACAACGTCATTTTTGCATGGCGGGGAATCTAACTGACAACCTTCAGATTACTAGCCCGATTCCCTAACCGCTCAGCCACCTGACTCTGTTTACAAATTGTGTGCCGTCGTCAGTTTATTCTCTTCACTCCCGCAGGCCCCTGGCTGTGTCCACAGAGGAGTATGGGAGAATGTGGTTGTCCTACACTCACGACACGAAACAGAACTTGAAACTCGTCCAAGACGACCAGAACCCTCTCACAGCCACGCTCAACGCCCTAAAGGAGAAACTCCAGCTTCAGGTGGTGGACGTCATAGGTGAGCAGGCTGTTCTCATTCTGTTCACACGCTTCATGTAAGTTCACAGCGCCAGAGAGCCTAAAGGCGTCTATGTAGAAGCCGTCGCTCCAAGTGGACTGATGATGATGTTGACCTTTTCCTCTTGTGTCTCAGGGTTGGAGGGGATTGTGGCTTGTCGTCTGCTTCAGGGTCAGCCTTGTCTGATGCACTGCCGTGTCCATGACAACTCGCTGGCTGTGTGGCTGCGCTCTCCTGTCCTCGAGCTGCCAGACTGTCTGCTGTATCACTATCAGAAGGCCCTGCAGGAGCGCTGAACACACACACACACACACACACACACACACATAGCCCACCCTCTACCATTAACACATAAAGGGGAAGATAACGTATACAGACTGGCCACGTCAAAGCAGAAACAACAGAAGCCAATCCAGTATAAAGCAAAGAATGTTTACTATTTTATATATGTTTCCAATGCAGTAGCAACATAAACATGGAAGTAGACATTTACAGAGGTGATGTTTGTGCTGGTTAACTAATGCATGGGAAGCATGTACCGGAAGCGTCAGTCCGATATTGACACTAATCAAATTTAATTTGTAACTGTCATTGGAATTAATTACTGGGACTATGAACAGTATATGATAGAACTAAAACGGTAGTAGGACAGTTGTAATGCAACCGTTTGACTTGTTTTTGGTTTGATGTGCCTTTCAGCCGCTTTTTAAGAGGGTAAGGTATTAGTCTTCCACCTCTCAGTGAAACATGTATGGAGAACTCCAGAATATTTCTTTTTAGATGCATCCTTCCAGCTTGTGTTGAATCATAAACTGTTATGTCTTAAAGTATTATATTTAATCTGGATCCTCCTGTCTCCAAAGCGTCACACACTACTCACTGGTTGGTTATCACTCCAAGGTCAGATGGACCTGACCAGGTGTTTATAAAACCATCTGACATGGTCTGTATACTAATGGATTTGAGCGTATTCTAAAAGGCTCGGGGTGGGTTTGTTTAGAAAGTGTGTCCTGGCTCTTGTTGAAAATACGTATTTGCAGTTGTTGTCCTGTATGTTATGTTCTGCAGAGACCCTGTTATGTAACCTTTGATAATCTATGCATTCAAGGAACAAAAGTGTATTCTGAAAGTCTTCAAATATATTTTTTTATAACAATGCAATACATATTTATTGGATAGATTCATACAGATAAATGTTTTGTATTTTGATTTAGTTGTACAGCATACATGATCAATCAAGACTGACTTTTAGGTCCTCCAACTAGATAAATAATACAGTATGTAATCCAGAGAAGGACCATCATTCTCACTTTTGAATTTGTGTTATGAGGGAATATGTTTTGCGTTTGTATTGCTTGAGTGCTGAAAGGCAACAGGACTGAAATGATAACGCTAGATGACCAAATGCCTTATGTTCTAATGCCAGTGTGGCATGTTCATTTGTGCCTGTGGTACTGGATAGAGCAGGGTTCTTCAGAGTGCCTGTCATTAGTTCTGCTTACTTCTAATAAATCACGTTTAATGCAACACTTATTGATTTTTGAGTTATCTGACTATGCTATTACTTTGCAGTAGATGTATTTTTTATGTAGAAAGTGTAAGTATGTTTACAGACTAAAGTAAAAGAAATGGACCACAACCAAATGTACTTTTATGTTAGTCTTCTAATATAGAACATGAGATACTTGAAAATTACCATGCAAAAAAACTATTTGTAGCTCTTATGACTTATAACAGATAAGCTACAAAATGATAGAATAATTTATGACAAATATTGAAGAAAGGAGAATACATTTGGTAAAAAGGATAATCCTAGCGCAGGCCAAAACTATGTATGTAAATATAACACACAAATGGTTGAATAATCAAAGTATCTAAGCTATTTAGTGATTGCAACATATAAAATCATGTAATCAAAACAAAATATTAAGCAACAAAATTATGTACTGACTGAGTGTGTGTAGTCTAATCCACTCAACATTCTTTCAACTAACTCAATCTAGTTTCAATAAACCAGAAAAATTAATATTATTAGATAAACAACATGGTCAGTTTGGAGACACTTTAATCAAGTAACCTAGTTTGGGTGAGTAACAGCGGACTTGTTTAATGAAGAGTCTGGTGTCTAAACGGCTCTCAGCTGGCTTTGCTCCGTGGAGGCTGAGTGTCCCTGGGGATGAATCGCATGGCCAGGCTGTGTTCATCCTCCACCGGCTGCTGTGACAGGTTGTTGGTCTGGCGGATGCTGCTCAGGGTGCAGCCTTGACGAGGACACACGGTGTAGCGGCTCAGTAAGGTGACCAGGATGGCCTTCATCATCACCATGGCCATGTGCTTGCCCACGCACGAGCGGGGGCCGCAGCCGAAGGGCTGAAAGAAACGGCTCGGGACCTGTCAGACAGAGCAGGCAGGGGAGGAGAAGTTAAAGCCCAATTTATACTTAGGTCGCAGACACTTTTGAAAAGGTCGCCGACAGAAATGACGTCTCGGTCGACACTTTTAACCGTCGCTTAGAAGTGTCGCCTACCAGGAGATATTTCTACTGGCGCGGATGTCGTCACATAATGAAAAATGAAAAATTAAAATGGTCAGTTTCTCCGATTGATCACCTAGGCTACAAAGCGTTAACAATGTAACCTTAGCTATGAATGTAACGGTAAAATGATTCTGTTTACGTCACGCGAACCTTGAGCACAGGCGACTGTTTGCCGAAGTATAAATGCAGCTGCCTGAGCGACACTTTTTTTTTTTTCGTCGGCGACCATTTCAAAAGTGTCCGCGACCTAAGTATAAATTAACGCGTGTAAAAATACGGCCCTTCTACTTACGTTTTTTTCAAAGTTTTCTAAACTGAACTCATTTGGTTTTGGGAAGAATTCTGTTTTGTGCATCAGGCCGATGTTGAGGATGATGTTGGTTCCCTTGGCAACCTTAATGCCGTCGATGTAGTCATCCTCCAGAGCTTTTCTCATTGTGAAGTCAACCACAGGATGGAACCTCATTGACTCATTAATGAAGCTCTCGAGCAATGTCAGTTTCTGTAAATCAACATTTTTCACATCCTCATTACCTGTAAAAAAAAGAGAGCAAAACATGTTTTTTTTTGCACAACGTGGTTATTATTGTGATTATCACGACCATAATGTGTGAGAAAAGTTCCGCCTGTTCCTTGTTTTTCACGAGTAATCTCACCTGTCGCCTCAGAGTGTGAGCGCTGATCGCCCATGAGAGAGGTCATCTCTTCTACTATCTTCAGCTCCACCTCTGGGTTCTGCTTGAGAAGCATGAGCATGAAGAACAGGCTTATGGACAGAGTGTCTGGGGCTGCAATCACCATCTCCAACACACACTGCCGGACGTTGTCTGCTGAAAGCTCCCCGTGATTCTGAGTTACACACAGAAACCATTTGACTGTCGGAAACTGATATTCTGCACACACACACAGACACACACTGAGATCGTGAACCAAGTGCTCCTAAAAAGTCTTTAACAAATCGGTTTGCAGACCTGGGCAAAGATGAGTTCAGATGCAAAGTCACGATCATCATCCAGCTTTTCAGACTCCTTGATGATCTTTCTTTTCTTCTCAATAAGGCTTTCCATAGCCTCCTGAAGCTCCTTACTGAGACATACATGTTGACAACAAGTTGATAAAACGCTAAGTCATCTGTGTATCTGTATTGCGTTGTATTTTAGATCAACTGGACATGGTCTCACGCTGCTTTTTCATGCTTGTTGTACAAACATCCTAGTTTGAAGAATATGTCAGGTTGAATCAAAACAGTTTGCCAGGTGTCAAAGTAGTTCTGGATCTTCATTAGTAACTCCTTCTCTGAATAACAAGGACAGAAAGCCAAACTATCAAAAATGGATATTCAACTTAATGAGGAACACTATTGGTGACAGTGAAGAATGACTGTGGGAAGCATCAGAATCAGCATCAGAATCAGCATCAGAATCAGAATCAGAATCAGCATCAGAATCCACATCACAGACCATTGAGAGGTACTCTGAGGAAGAGGCTGTTAGAGATGTCCACCACGATGCACCTCAGCAGGTTGAGGGCGTCAACGTGTCCCGAGGCGTCGGTCATATCCTGCAGACACTCCAGCTGCCTCTCTGTGGCACTAACACAGACACCCACTGTCCTCTGCAAACCTGGTCCTGTGAGAGCTACAGTAACATGGCCGCACATGCACACTTCACAGTCAGATCTGTGTGGGTGGGCAGATCCAACAAAGGTTTTCCATTCATGATTTTGTCATACTTCATCATTTGTTTCAAGTGCTTAATCCTTTATTTCTGTATACCTTTAGTAAAATACACCCTCACTTGTTTCCAGAGTGGAACATCGCTGTTGAAGATGATGCCCCTCCCATCCATTCCAATACACTGAAGGCCTTGTTTGCTGCCAAATCTGGCAGTGTAGTGGGCACTCTTTAGAACATGATATACTGCTGAGGACCTGAAAATACATATAACTGTGATGCAGTCGCCACTTATATTGGAACCAAATAAGGGAATGTTCTTAACCTATTTGAATATTTTAACTAGTTGTTACTATAGTAACAATAACTTGCTTGCTAAGAATGAGTGTTTCCTCCCCGTTTATCCAAACCCGGACAATGCTTCCATATCTGTGGTTGTAGTAGTTGCAGGCTGTGCCGATGCCAGTCCAGATGAACCTGCAGTAGGAGAGAATAGGGCCCAGCCCTATGCAATAGGAAGGACCTACAGTAGCAGTGACAGGTAGAAACAGGGGCAGACAAGTCAGTCAGGCACTCAGTGTCCGTTTTTTGCTCCAAGCAAATGTATGATGCGAGTCAACAAATTAGGTGGGTAATATCAGAAAGAAAAAAGGGCAATTATTACATCAACTTTTGACCCGTTACCTGGTATAGGTGACTTGGTGGGTGTGCAGGTCAAGGTGGTGGTCAGGAGGAGACAGAGAAGTAGTAACAGGAAGACTACAGGGTTGGTGTTCATCACCGTGGTTACCAGAGAGAGAGGGTCTGAGGGCAGCATCTCTGGTGTGGTGGCCGTCCTGGAGCGAGGAAGTCTATGAAAGGAGCCATTATCACCTGACATGTAAAAGGTTGCGTTCATCCTGCCATAGCTCACAGACACATCAGGATGATCCATTTGTCAACAACAACAACAAAAAATAAAATGGAAAACCTCAAACTCTGGACAACCTTGTTTTTCATATTTTCATTTTAATTTATTTTTTACACCTTTTGTCCTTCAAAAACAGACACCATATGGATAACATACGCTAAATACACTTTAAGATTTTGAAGTTAACCTATTGCCTTAAATGTTGCTGCAAGGCCATGATTAAAAACTGTTTTCCAAGTTGGATAACAAGATAATGAAACATCTTGTCATAATGTCACAGAGTTTATTCTGAGTTGAAGTTCTATTGATCATGTTTGCATTACTGCTGCTTAGCTAGACAGCAGGTGTATAATGTAAATAGATGGTGCATACGTTAACATGTGCTAAAAACTAACACAGTCTGAGCTGAATACACTGTTTGCATTGTGAATGCTGTGAATTCACTGTTGCTGTTTCTTTGAGAAAGATCAACAGCAGAACATTTAACTGCAGATCCGAAGGTTGTTCAAACCCTTCCCCTGTATGTTGCTTTGGATAAAATTTTCAGCTAAATTAATTTGTTGTTTTAACCCTTGTGCTGCCTTCGGGTCACATGACCCAAAGGTTCATAACGAACCATCGTTGTGTTTACCCAATACAAAAACAAATAAAAATCATTTTCTTTTAACCTTCGCAATGTGGAGGGTCTGAGACAGCCCGACGGTTAAAAGAAAATGCTTCACTTTGTTTTTGTATGCGGTAAAGTTGTCACAATACGACGGTGGGTAACAATGACTGATGGGTCAGAATGACCCGAAGAGAACACAAGGGTTAATTAATGCAAGATAGAGTACATGAGCTGTTTTCAGGACAGAAGTCAATTCAATCACTTTAGCACAGTGCTCCTGTTTCTCCATGTTTGGAGCATGTCCAGTAACACAGATGTAAATGTCTGATGATTAATCATTACTTTGGTCATATTGCTCATTACATTTTGCATCTTGTTTTGGAATCAATCATTTAAGCTGGATGTCTATTTAAATCATCATGTTTGCATCCCTGCCTAAGCTACTTTGCAATCGTCTGTGTATAAGGAATGCAGATTCAAAACAGATACTTTTAAGATACTGAACAATATATTTTGTAAATGATAAACGAGGAGACAGTACATACGTTTCTTGGCTGCTCCGATGATGAGGTGGTTCTGGTGTGACAGTTACGTCGTCTCTGAGAAAGGTTCCTTTCCTGCTTTTAAAGATTTACTGGGATGCTTGTATTCAATAATTCAGTGATTCAGGCTTTTGTAAATCCCTGGTTAAGCTTTCAATTTACTTGTTGCTTGGATACACAGCCATTGTGGGTTTTCAAGGGCTATTAAATGCTAGGACTTCTTACAAAAGACTAAAAAGGCAAGACAGTGTAGCACTGGGGTCCAACTGTCTGACAAAAAATTGAACAAAAGACACTTTTTGAGTGCAGACCTTAGATCTCTCATGCACAACAGTCTAATTCATCAAATGAAGAGCCTTTACAGCAGAAAACTAATTAGCCAGGTCAGGTCAACCTGACCCAGCGTTATGTGAAAGGGGTTTTACCCATCAAACTTCTAACAAATGGGGAACTATCATGTCCATAGAACCGTAGAACAGCGAACACAATGGGCTGCAATTACGTTATGCTATCTGCATTTGAGGATCTTGTAAAAAACACATGAAAAACATGCTGCAGTTATGTGGTCTGTGAGGTGTCTTACTGCAATGAAAGTTCCTTCGATCTCAGAATCTTTTATGTGCTGGTGACACTAGGGACCTCCTGCCCAGCGTTGTTTTAGAAGTTTCCCTGTGCCAACACACCTGATTCAAATGAATGGGTCTTTATCTAAGCCTGATAATGAGCATTCATCTGAATCAGGTGTGTTGGAGCAGGGAAACATCTAAAACATGCAGGGCAGGAGGTCCCTGAGGACCAGGGTTGAAGACCACTCTAGTCTATATAAGGAAATGTCTCTTATTCTTACTAGAAAACTAAAAAAGCTTCCTTTGCACTCTGCTTTCACTTTAAGTGCCAAGAAAAGGGAAAAAAAGCTCTCTTGTGGATTAAAAGAATGATTTACTTGTTCCCATAATGTTCATCAGGCCATTACTATGCAACATGCACTTGCTTAAAATTTTCACCAAAAACTCAGTATGACTTACATTTACATAGTCATTTAGCAGACGCTCTTATCCAGAGTGACTTACAGTAAGTACAGAGACATTCCCTCCGAGGCAAGTAGGGTGAAGTGCCTTGCCCAAGGACACAACATCATTTGCATGGCCGGGAATCGAACCGGCAACCTTCTGATTACTAGCCCGACTCCCTAACCGCTCAGCCATGATCAGACTGCATTGTGCACTGTGCTCGGTCAGTGTGACATTTCCTCTCCAAAAGTCTGAATGTCTGCAAACATGCTGCCACTTCTGGATCAAGTACAGCATACATGAGACACATCTTCATGAGATCTTTTCCAGAAGACACAAGATATGCAAGACAAGATGTTTATCAAGGTCCCTTTGTATAGGTATCTATATAACCTTTCCCTACTCATGCTGTGCGGCTTTTCACTCTTCATCATGGACCTGTGACAGGCAGCCCTCATGTGATCTCCAGTCAGTGTTCTCTCAAGTCTCAAGCACGCGCTGAAACTTCCCGCCGCTGGAGTTTCGCGCCAGTAGGTGGTCTCGCGGTCCAGTGGTAGTTTACTTCAGACTGATTTCATCCCAGGACTGGAAGACGTTATTAGAAGGTAGCTAGCTACATTTAGTTTATTTCATCAAGTTTAGTCTCACGTAAAGTACTTACCGTTAGTAATATGTTATTTAAATGATATAAATTCGTCTGTTGATAAGTGAACGTCGCATTGTAAGGTTAGATAAAGTTAACCAGCCGACGCTGCTAATATGCTAGCTGCTGAAACTGTCACTATACTGCTGTACGTTGGCTGCAGAGTTGTTAGCTAATTATTTAGCTAATATGGCTAGTCTATTCACGATACATGAATTAACTGTGGCTAGTGCCGTGCCGGTCGTGACACAGATGTTGGCTAGTTAGACGGTATAATTTATGACTAGATATAACAGAAGGGAAGTGGTTGCGAGCTAGCTAGCAGTAGCTAAATGACGCCGACGTTTTCTTGTAACTAGATAAACTCCAGCGGCAGAACAGACGACCAACGTCAAATATTTCATCCAAGATGAGTTCTTCAGAGGAGGTGAGGATAGCATTAGCTAGCTGGCCATGGATGCTAACAATCATCTTAGTTAAAGAGGGAATTTGGTAGGAAGCCCGAATTTCAAGTATGGTTGTAGTTTGTGTCTGAACTAGAGGTGACCTGACAGGACGAGTATGCAGACTTGAAGACTCACTTCTCCATGATAGAGTGGTCCAGGTTGGAGGAATGGGAGAAAGTACGCTTCAAGAATATAAAAAGAAACCATCTGGCTATGCTGGCTATAGGTACGTACCTTCTCAGTGTATAACATGGTTACTTATCAACAGTAGGGTTTTCCTGGATCAAAATTACGTTAAGGTGGTAACTGCTGCGCGCATGCGAAATATCGTGCACCCCCGCACCTCTCTAAGGTGTATCTCAAGGAAACGCAGGGTTGTAATGCTGTGGACAAAGTAATGGGTAACAGTAATTTACCACACATGAAAAATTCACCTACAACACAGCTTGTATTGTTTGTATCCCCCACGTGGTTGTGCAGGTCTGACCTCCACAGCTCCAGCTTTCATGCGTCGTGGCAGGGCCAAGGTCCTGGCCCCCCTCCCTGAACCCAGTGACTCTGAGGAAGAGGAGTGGACCCCTCGCATGGGGAGACCCCCACCAGGTAAGGATACTGCTAGTACTGTTGTATCACTGTAGTTATACTAATCCTACACCACTGCAGTACTGCTGTAAGTATTGTGTTACACCAATAGAGTGTGTCCACATTCAGAATAGTTAACTGTTGTAGCTCTTATAGTACTGTAGTAGTATTGTAGTAATACTAATCCTACACTACTGAAGTGCAAATACATTCCCATTATCACCCCCTCAGAATGCTTCTGAAGGAATCATACAGTAACTGTTTGGCTGTGATGTCATAGAGGAATGCTTCAATGTTCTGTTGTGCGTGTTCCAAGCCCCACGGACCTCCAGACCCCCTCCTAGGAGACCAGCTGCACCCCGGAGAGCTGCTCGCACACACACACCTGCACCACAGGTGAGATACACACACCTGCACCACAGGTGAGATATACACACACCTGCACCACAGGTGAGATATACACACACCTGCACCACAGGTGAGATATACACACACCTGCACCACAGGTGAGATATACACACACCTGCACCACAGGTGAGATACACACACCTGCACCACAGGTGAGATATACACACACCTGCACCACAGGTGAGATATACACACACCTGCACCACAGGTGAGATATACACACCTGCACCACAGGTGAGATATACACACACCTGCATCACAGGTGAGATATACACACACCTGCATCACAGGTGAGATATACACACACCTGCATCACAGGTGATATGTACACACACTTCTGCACCACAGGTGATATACACACACCTGCACCACAGGTGAGATACACCTGCACCACAGGTGAGATACACACACACCGGCACCACAGGTGAGATACACGCACACCTGCACCACAGGTGAGATACACACACACCTGCACCACAGGTGAGATATACACAATATTGCTACAAATAATCTGAAAGTTGAATCCAGATGAGGAGCTCTCTGTCTTTCTCTCTCTCCATCACTCACCCCCAGCCCCCCAGTGGGGAGGTGGTGGGACCCAGCAAGGGGACCCGACCCCCCCTAGAAGAGAAATGTGATCTGCCAACTTCAGGTGATAGACGCTGGCTGTGTGTATGTCTTTATGATTTCTGTGTTTGCGTGTCAGGAGGAGCGGGGCTGAGGATAATGTGTGTGTGTACCAGGCTTGTCTAAGGCAGAGTGTGTGAGGAGGAGCAGGGCTGAGGATAATGTGTGTGTGTACCTGTCTAAGGCAGAGTGTGTGATGAGGAGCGGGGCAGCAGAGAAAATCCAGTTCTCCAGAGGCAGGAGCCTGAGAGAGAGACCCAGGGTCAACTACACTGAGCAGGAGGAGCCCAAAGATGACCACTACTTCTGTAAGATACACACTATCTCTGTAAGATAGACACTACCTCTGTAAGATAGACACTACCTCTGTAAGATAGACACCCTCTCTTTCTCCCTCCCTCTTTATCTCTCTCCCTCTCTCTTTCCCTTTCTTTCTCTCCCCTTCTCCCTCCCTCTACCTCTATTGTATTTGTAAACATACTGCCTCTCTTCTCCAGACTGTGAGGAGTGCAATTCGTTCTTCATCGAGGAGTGTGATCTCCACGGCGCCCCCCTGTTCGTCCCCGATACCCCTGCAGCCCTGGGGCTGACGGACCGGGCCAGACTCACCCTGCCGCCCGGCCTGGAGGTCAGGAGGTCAAACATCCCCAGGGCCGGGCTGGGGGTGTTCAACTGTGGGGGGGTGGTCGCCAAGGGAACCCACTACGGCCCCTACGAGGGAGAAGTGAAGGAGGAGGAAGAGGCCATCGAGAGTGGATACTCCTGGGTGGTGAGGAGGAGGGGGGGAGGAATGGTGTGTTTTGAATTTGTAAGGAATACGATTACATTTGAACATTTTAATATGAAGTTAAGCAACCAAGATCAGAAATAATTGTTTTTACTGAAAAAGCTTTTCATACATCCCTTGTGTGAAGCAGAAAGTTCCCCAAATGTACTAGTGTATGTTTTAAAACCATGGATCTATGGGTTTTAAGTGAGCACAGTGTGTGTGCATTTCCAGATTTACAAGAGCAGACACTGTGACGAGTACATCGACGCCAAGACAGAGACTCACTCAAACTGGATGAGGTGACGACAAAACACACTGAATCAGTTTGACTGATCTCACTCTCCTAACTCCTTCAACTTCTCTTCATTTAAACCTTTCATGTTCTGATCCCCCACTACCTACTCATCTCCCTCCCTCGTCCTCCCATCCCCTCGTCCTCCCCCAAGGTATGTGAACTGTGCCCGTAATGTGGAGGAACAGAACCTGGTGGCGTTTCAGCACCGAGGAGCCATCCTGTACCGCTGCTGCCGGCCGCTGGCCCTGGGGGAAGAGCTGTTGGTCTGGTACGGAGACGAGTACGCCAGAGACCTGTGCATCTCCTTTGACTACCTCTGGGACAACAAGAGCTCCACCAGAGGTACCTCCTCTTAGTTTCCTCCTTTTATCCTCTCTCCTCTCCTGACATATCTCCTCTCTTCTTATGTCTTCTCTGTCTTTTCTCCTCTTACGTCTCCTCTCTCCCCTTTCCCCTCCGCTTCTCTCCCTTATTTCTCTCCTCCCTTCTCTTCTCCATTTCCCTCTCTCTATAGGAAGATTGGAGGGACTTGTAACATTGAGACACACAAATCACTGACAGGAGATATTCTTAACCTACAATATTGACCTTAACTGCATTCGTATAGTAGAGGACTGATATACAAGACCATTGATTTTGAGTGAAGTTAATTTAATGCCAATAGTACGTGTCTCTTTCATTACTACCTCTAACAACCATTAAACCCACAGACCAGGATTGCAACCTGTTAATCCCTTCCCTTACAAAAGGTTGTCATTTGAAAACTATACTGTTTGTATTTAATTGTATTACATTTATTTTTTTGCTCTCACTCTTCCAGGACCAAGGATAGAGTCGTCCCAGACTCAGGTGTTCTCCTGCTCCCAGTGTCCTCTGTCCTTCACCGCCCAGATCTACCTCCACAAGCACATCAAGAGGTGCCACCATGACCTGTACGTCTCTCTGCTGAGGAGTGGAGAAATCAGACCAGAGACTCTGTCCTCCTCTCAACCACGCCCCAACACCACTTCCTCCCTCCCCCCGGTCCCCACCCAGGGAAGCATGGACACGGAAAAGGCCAGACATCACCACTGTGACCAGTGTGGGAAGAGCTTCAGTCTGTCAAGAAACTTAAAGAGACACCAGCGTGTTCACTCAGGAGAGAGGCCGTACCACTGTGACCAGTGTGGGAAGAGCTTCAGTCTGTCAGGAAACTTAAAGAGACACCAGCGTGTTCACTCAGGAGAGAGGCCGTACCACTGTGACCAGTGTGGGAAGAGCTTCAGTCTGTCAGGACACTTAAAGACACACCAGCGTGTTCACTCAGGAGAGAAGCCGTACCACTGTGACCAGTGTGGGAAGAACTTCAGTCTGTCAGGAGACTTAAAGACACACCAGCGTGTTCACTCAGGAGAGAAGCCGTACCACTGTGACCAGTGTGGGAAGAACTTCAGTCTGTCAGGACACTTAAAGACACACCAGCGTGTTCACTCAGGAGAGAAGCCGTACCACTGTGACCAGTGTGGGAAGAGCTTCAGTCGGTCAGGACATTTAAAGACACACCAGCGTGTTCACTCAGGAGAGAAGCCGTACCACTGTGACCAGTGTGGGAAGAGCTTCAGTCAGTCAGGAGACTTAAAGAAACACCAGCGTGTTCACTCAGGAGAGAAGCCGTACCACTGTGACCAGTGTGGGAAGAGCTTCAGTCAGTCAGAAACCTTAAAGAGACACTTTTGTTCTGGGAAGACTAGAGATCCTGAACTCTAGATCTCACTTAATAATTAAACATATATGAACATAGGAAATGTATGTATTTGTATTCATTATTTTAACTATAATAGTACATAAGATATTAGATTTAAACTGAAAATGTATATTGTATATAAATGTAAACATAAAATGCAGGCTATATAAGATTGTTTCATTGTTTATTATATAATTGTATAATAATTAATTCTGTATGACTTAATATATATTTTACTTATAAATGTAAACTTAAATAACATGTTATGTGATGTAGACAATAATATATCAAATAAATGCAAATATTGAATGCTACTAAATCTTAGATGTTAATGTCTGATTTATACTGTGAGCATAATGTTGTTATCATACCTCAAGCCTCATTTCCATATTCACTTTGTGTGTTTATGTGACTGTTACATCAGGATGGGAGAAATGATCATCATGAAAATATTCATGCTTTAATTAAAAACTGTTCATTACGTTATGAGAACATCCACTTCCCTCCACAATTAAACACAGTAATAATTATTCATGCTGTCTCTTCGCCACTTCCCAGAAATGCTGTTATGCTTTAATACTGTAATATTCTGAAGGGTCGTCGGTCAGTAATACAGTCGTGTTTGGTTTCCTCCAGCTATAGTTTGATGACCAAGGAGGAAGAAAGGCTCAATCAAATACTATTGGGCATGCACACAAGCGCTCAATAGCCATACGAAAACTAACAACCCCGACTAACGCCACACAACATAACATGTAAACCTTCAACGTTGAATTTAAAAGAACTTAAGTAGCCAAACGACCACACCGTCCACCGGGGTCTAGCGCCGGGTCACTGGTAGCTAAGGACCCGCCAGTATGGCGCCTAAGCAGGGAACACTAGCGAGCCGGCTATTTGGACTGCTGCTCCCCGTCCCTCGCGCTTTCTGCCCAGATTTCTCTCCCTCACTTGTTAACAACCGCGACCTGCACCCCGCCCCCTGATATAAAGTGCAAGGTTTATCTTCACTAGACCGCTTAGCCGCAACTATAAACTTCTACTCAGTAGAAGAAAGTTATGGAATAATTTGTGTTAGTAGATCAATACGACTTTTTCTACCAATTTCCCATTGTGGATCATATTTCCTCTAGCTAGGCCCCATAAGATTATATCTCCTCTAGTTAGTCCCCATAGGATCCTATGATTTATTTCACTTTCTCTCCAACCGGTTTAGCACAGTTCCCCTCTGTCCTAAAAAGATCTTATGTAGAATCCATTTCTACTATATAATATTATATACTGTATATATATTTCAGAGTATATTGTAAATAATGTTATATTTCTATTTATATAATTAAATAAACATTACCGTTACAACTCTTTGTCAAGCGTCAGATTGGTTAATAGTGCAACAGTATGAAAGTAGGCCGAACAGGTGAGAACGAGTTTGAGCAATAATAATAAAAAATTGGGCGCGCCCCCTTTAACATGTGATGCACAGAACCAGGCCAATACACTGCTGTTGCACCCTAGCAGTTTCCTAACGCAAGAGGAGAAATTGTTAACCTCGATCTCGTAGGCTAGTTTGACTGACCTATTTCATAACACCAAACGTTACATCATATGAAGTATTACCACCTGGGGTAAAAACGACGTAGAGCCTGGGAATAACCATAGCTCCATGCGATCGATCGGCACATTGTGACATTGGTATGACACAGTGACCTGCTATAATTGCTAGCTAGCTAGCGGACTAGCTAAACACTTGTAAGTCCGTGAAATAGTGACTCGACGAAATCCATTTGTGGTTGAAGTTGTCTTGTTTGATTTCGTCTTACCTCCTCACTGTAAGTAAAGTCACATGATTCAGTTAGCTACAGTACTGTACTGCTAGCTAACATAATCGTAGTTTTGTCAAATAAACACCTATCCAGCTGCTTATTATAGTTCACTGAAGCTAGACTATGGCTGTGCCTCACTGTCAGCAGTGGATTGTTTACCTGTCGACTCGCTTGCTTGCTACAGTCAGTAGCTAACCTAGAGCTAAATAGCCAAGAGTGATTATCGAGGCCCACTGTGGG
The DNA here is from genome assembly GCF_963692335.1 of Osmerus eperlanus. Taxonomy (NCBI): domain Eukaryota; kingdom Metazoa; phylum Chordata; class Actinopteri; order Osmeriformes; family Osmeridae; genus Osmerus; species Osmerus eperlanus. The sequence continues at coordinate 21,242,488 of NC_085022.1, read as the reverse complement.
CGCAGCAGTCTAGCTCTTGTATTAAATCGGTATTTTGGAACAAAGTTTTAATGTTATTGCAGTGGTGGTATTATTAGTCTAGCATTTCTGATAACGTGCGGTGCAGGCATGTTATTGGATGTAGCCTATTCATATTGAACATATAGCTATGCTACCCTACTAGCCAGTGTTTCCTTGCAATACGTGTCTGAGCAGCATTTGGCCTAGCTGCGACCCACTAGCTAGCTACAGTAGCTAGCACGCTAACCAGCATAGCCATTAACTAGGCTATTAGTGGTACCCACACAGGGTGCATTAGCATGTGCAGTAGAATTGTTACAATTAAGCCTGCTATCACTACTATTGTCATTCTCAAGACCGTCTACCCCTCACTCCACCAGGACCTTGAGGTTAAGTGACTATGTCCTGCCCATGTACGTCGGCCGCGAGGATATTCTTCAATTCCGCACAAAGAGGTACATTTCATCAAAGTTTTTTTTATTTTATTAGTATCGCTATTTTAGAATAATTAGAATCGAAACTAGATTGTTACCATGTGTAGTCGGCTGCTGCCACACTGGATTAGCACGATACATACTTGACCTTTTTTATACATAATTGAATCATTACTCAAGATGTTGAGTCTCCAGCTTTCTTTGGAATGTCACCTAGGCCTACATGGTTATAAAGTCGGTTGGATTCAAGATTTAAGTGTGTATGGTTTTTAAATGTTTATACATAGGCTATGTGTGTAACATTTTTATTGGAAATATTTGAAAATGTTTATACAATATTTATACTGTTACTTTTTACAGGGTTCTCATGTTCACGGATTCAGCTGTATTCCTTGAGTAGACCAGGATCGCGTGAAACATATTTACCGTCCAGGGTCCCCGTGAGATCCTTTTCTGAAACTGCAGTCTGTTTTGCCTCAAAAGATGGCATCACAAAGGATGGCTCTGGTGATGGTGGAAAGGTACATTTAATTGAATGTCTAAAATCAATTGTGTAATCTAAGATAATACCGTAATAAATAATTTAACATTCAAAGTAAATGGAAAATCTGTACCAAGTTTTCTTCGTTTTTTGTTTTTATGTGTTTTTCTGTATTTTCCCAACCATATCTATATTTTGTTTGTAAATTTAGAAAAGCATCAGTGAAGGAAAGAGATCGTCTGGCTCTTCTGGGGGCTCAGGGAAGGGAGGGAGCCAGCTGCGCTGCCCCAAATGTGGAGACCCTTGCACACATGTGGAGACCTTTGTCTGTAAGTACCTTTTTTAAAGATGAAATCATCAAATGAGCTTCAAAGATAACCGTTATAACCCCAGAGATCCATTCTAGGTACTGAAAAGAAAAGAACACTGCCGATATCTGATTGAGTGGTTTTACTTCCTCAGCATCGACACGATTTGTGAAATGTGAGAAATGCCATCACTTTTTTGTGGTCCTCTCTGAGAGTGACTCCAAGAAGGGCTTAAACAAAGAGGCGGAGTCTGCTGCTGAAGCGGTGAAACTGGCTTTTGCTCAGAAACCACCCCCACCACCTAAAAAGGTTAGAAGGCCAACTAATGGAATTAGTGGAATAGAAGTTGTCTCAACAGAAAAATGCTGGTGTATATCTCACAAAGATAGTGTGAATTATAAGTAGGTATATGTACAAACGCTTTTAAGTTGATAGTTGGAAAGATATGAAGTTGTAACATTCCTTTTCAGATATACGCATACCTCGACAAATACGTTGTCGGTCAGTCCTATGCTAAGAAGGTGTTAGCAGTGGCTGTGTACAACCATTACAAGCGCATCTACAACAACATCCCAGCAGGGAGCCAACAACAGGCAGAGGTGGAGAAGCAGGCATCCCTGACGCCCAGAGGTCAGCATTCTATCAGGAAAACCACCCCAACTCGTTCTACATGTTCCACAAACTAAAGCATTGACATTTGTCACTCAAGTGTTCAGACATACTTTTTAGGGTCAAAACAGTTGATTTTCTTTGTCTCTATGCTTTGGCATTTGTCCAATGGTTAAAACATTTTATTGCTTTCTTCATAGATTTAAGAATTGTGTTATGTAGAATCAAGTCATTGGAACATAGTATGGTGATGGCAATGTTGGTAATTTCATCCTCTCCTTGTAGAACTAGAGATGAGAAGACGGGAGGATGAGTACCGATTCACAAGTAAGTGATCGGCACTCCCTAGTAAATTTCTAGTATTGGCTTCAGGTGTCAAATATTTAGTTTGATCTCATAAATTGCACAAATGCCAAACTTAACAGACACTCATTGTGATGTGAAGTGGTTCTGGAACTGGTCTCATGAATAGATCAAATTAATCTGTTATCCTGCACTGAATGTTATGTATACAGGGAGATGAGATGTCCCAATGGCCTAGATAAAGTGCATCTGAATTCCCAGTCCTGTGTTCTTCCATTCAGTAAGCCCACACTAGTGCTTCGCTGGAAATGTATTCATAGATTGATCTTGGAGCTGTTGCTGCCCACTGTTTGGCATGAGTGACTTCTTACTGCTCAGATTATGCAATTCTGTACTCATTCAATTGAATACTTACTTCCGTAATGGAATTCATTCAGTTTAAGGACTTTTCTATCAGTGCAGTCATCGTTTTGTTACTTTGCTAATAAATACAGACTTCCTCGACTGACCACTGAAATACTGTAGAGCTTGTGCACTTCAGATTTTCTACTGTCCTTTCTAAATCCACTATTGGTCGTCACTTTGGATAAAAGCATCTGCTAAATGAATCAAATGCAAAAATGTATTTTTAGGTTTAGCGGCTTTATAAGAAAACATTCAGAGTGTATATACAAAGTTCGTTGTGATCCCACTCTAAACAGGTCATTTGTAACTGTGTATGTTGTAGAACTACTGCAGATTGCTGGGATCAGTCCCCATGGTAACGCCCTGGGCGCATCCGTGCAGCAGCAGGCTACCCAGCAGGCACCTCAGGAGAGGAGGGGCGGGGATGTTTTGGACTCCACCCACACTGACATCAGACTGGAGAAGAGCAACATCGTGCTCCTGGGTCCGACTGGATCAGGTCTGTTGGGAATCATCACATCACCATGTTATTCATGCCATGGTCAAATATGTTTGTTTTTTTGTTATTTTTAAATGTGATTTTTTATTTATTTTATATGTCAAGACTCACTTAAATATATTGTATTTTACTGTTTCATAGGCAAAACCTTGCTGGCCCAGACCCTGGCGAGGTGTCTTGATGTTCCCTTTGCGATATGTGATTGCACCACTCTGACCCAAGCCGGATATGTAGGGGAGGACATTGAGTCAGTCATTGCTAAACTGCTGCAGGACGCTAACTACTCAGTGGAGAAAGCGCAGCAAGGTGGGTAACACAAGATGACACAGCTGTCATAACTGCTAAGTTGTCTATGGTGACGCATGGCTGGCGTTTTGTCCAACAGACTTGTTTGCAGGCACATGTCTAAATACTATTTAGAAAGAGAATGTTCTTGGCGTCCAGTGTTCTGATGGTGATGATGTAACACTGAGCTGTGTATTCCCTGTGCAGGGATAGTGTTCCTGGATGAGGTGGATAAGATTGGCAGCGTGCCTGGCATTCACCAGCTCAGAGATGTTGGCGGGGAAGGAGTCCAGCAGGTTAGTAAGAAACATTAGAATTGAACATGTCCCAGATACCATTGTTATCCCTCTTCCTTGTGTTCTGTGTGGTTTCGGGGGTAAAGTGCATTTGTACTCATACAGGGACTTCTCAAACTGCTGGAGGGCACAATCGTCAATGTACCGGAGAAGAACTCCAGGAAGCTCAGAGGAGAGACCGTTCAAATAGACACCACGAACATCCTGTTTGTCGCGTCGGGTGCTTTCAATGGACTTGACAGAATCATCAGCAGGAGAAAGAACGAAAAGGTGAGGCCTACCAGACCTGTCTCACCTGTCACCTGCTCTGAACCCAGCCCGAGATCTGGGTGTCATCACCTAAATGGGGAACGTTCTGGAAACGCTATGTTCATAAAGTGTGTATTTCTCCCCTTCCGTCCTCTTCCTCCTCCTCCTCCTTTGTGCACCTGCAGTACCTCGGTTTTGGCACCCCCTCCAACATGGGGAAGGGGCGGCGTGCAGCAGCGGCGGCCGACCAGGCCAACAGCAGCGGGGACACGGACACGCTGGCGGAGATTGAGGAGAAGGACCGGCTGCTGAAGCTGGTGGAGGCCAGGGACCTGATCGAGTTCGGGATGATCCCAGAGTTTGTGGGCCGCCTGCCCGTGGTGGTCCCTCTGCACAGCCTGGACGAGGAGACGCTGGTGCGCATCCTGACGGAGCCCCGCAACGCCGTGGTGCCCCAGTACCAGGCTCTCTTCAGCATGGACAAGGTGAGGCTGGGAGCAGGGGAGATTCTGGGGGGGGGGGGTCGTTATCCAAGCCCGATAACGACCCCCCCCCCCAGAACCGCCCCTGCAGGGGAGGGGCACCAGGGCCCCCCGACCTGTCTGTCACCCACCTGACAAAAATACTATTTTCTGAAGGTTTTATGACTACAAACTGTCGATTATCACAGTGCGTCTCCTCTTAGGTTGGCATGTTGAGACTAAATGTGCTCATCACTGATTCATTGGACGAGTGTCTGATTTTGTGTTTCAGTGTGAGCTCAGTGTAACTGCAGATGCCTTGAAGTCCATCGCCAGGCTGGCCCTGGAGAGAAAGACTGGAGCCCGAGGCCTCAGGTCCATTATGGTACGAGAGGAAACAAATGGTCTCAAACAAGTTGACATACAGTTATGCTGTGTTTTTGTTGTGAATGTTTTGCAAACTGTTCTCCACAGGAAAAGCTGCTCCTGGAACCCATGTTTGAAGTTCCTCACTCTGACATCATGGCTGTAGAGTTGACCAAAGATGTCGTCCAGGGAAAATCAGAGCCCAGATACGTCAGGTCAGAGCACACCTTGTTTGACTCCTCTCCCCCACCGTAGATTGCAACCTTTTCATGCCTCCTACCTAGGTCAGAACCCTTAAGTGCTGCACTGCCAAGCTCTGCAGAGCCAGCCATGTGATATGAAAGCTGAACTGAGGATCACATTTGACTTCCAGGGCCCCTGTGAAGGTGTCTACCGAGGAGGAATACGACTCCGGCGTTGAGGAAGAGAACTGGCCCAGACAAGCAGACGCAGCCAACAACTGATCCTCCCTCCACCCTTTTTGTTTCTCCAAGAACTCCTAACGACTGCAGTCTCAAATCATTAGATTCCCTAGAACCCTTAGATGGAAACCAGCTGTTGTCTCCTCGTAACCCTGCCCTGAGACCCCAGACAGGCCTTGGAGGCTGTAGTAAAGGGAACCCATCCTGGAGGTTCTTACTGAGGTGTGTCTGCGTAAATAACAGGATTTGTATCTGACACGCGTCCTATTGGTCCCATGAATCCAGGAGTTAATCTGTAACAACAGGAGGTGCGCAACTAACAAGGTGGACTTCTACCTGGTACATTTTCAATCTTTGCGGATTGTTAACAATTTTATCTATCTAAAAGATAATGCAATTTTATTCTTAAAAGGATTAGTAGCTAGGAGATTTGCCTTCTCTTTTTTGGGGGTGATAGGTTGTAAGGCAAGGGAATCAAATTATCATAACGGGATCATATTGTACACTTGAAGGCATAGGGTTAGGAATATTCTGCTTCAATGTTTTCTTGTTACATGATACAGCTAATGCCCTGTTGTCATGGTATTCAATATTTACATCAGTATTTTGATGTTTTCTTACTCACCATTTTAATAATGGTGTTGATAATGAAATTGGCTCGTAAATGTTGGGCAGTGGCGCATAGTTAGAATTGATCATTTTGTATCACTAGGCAACCTGTAATATCTCATCACTTGTTTGGTGTATGCCTACACCAGCACACTAAACAGCAGGACTAGAAACTTGTTACCTTTTTAAAACACTCGAAAAAGTTTGTGTTGTGTGTTTTATTTTCTATCTCAAGCCTCTCCGGTAGAATGTATGAAAGGTTACCCTCAGACTCCTTTACACGCGACTGAATCGACACAGCAAATCTTCCTGCATTGGGTCAAGTTTAGGAACCTCACCTTAAGTGATGCCGACTGTAAGTCGTACTTCAGTAGACTACTCTGTAATCTTTGCCTTTTTTTTCCTAGCACAGTCTTTGGACGAAACCATGCTGCTGTCCACCTACATGTTCTATGAAATGAGATTAATTTAGGATTGTACCTTTTAATTTGATTTAAATTCATATTTGATTTAAGTTATGTTTCGAAACAGCTTTTCTCAGTTCAAAGGTCAATCATCTATATGCCCCAAAGTTGTGAATCTAAAACGTGTTGTGTTATTGTTTAAATATATAAATAAAATGTATATCTCTGTACAGACATTCTGTGTTTTATTGAATTAAAATTTGGGGTCAAATTGAGCTTCTTACGTGATGTAAAACCACTAGGGGGCACCAAAGATCCCATTAGTGCCTTAGCTAGATCTTGATCTATTTAGAGACAGTCCTCTTATCTAAGCAACTCATGTTTAATCTCTTGAGTATTGTAATCTAATTTTTCCCAACACCTCAGCATTTTCCTAATCCTCTCCTCTGACTTGCTGTCTATCCTTCCTCCTCACTCATGTTCATACGCGCACGCCGATAAACAGACAATGGCCAGGTTTCCCAGATTCGTTAAGAAGAGCTTCTTAACGAATCTGGGAAACCTGGCCAATGTTGACAACGATGGAGCAGAAATAATCTCTGGGTACACCTCATGTTATATACTCACGTCTTTGTTTTTGATATCCACATAATGTGTATCTGGGGGAGATAATGGTTTCCATTATATCCATTCCTCAAAGTGTTTGATGTGACAGTAATGATAAGCTATAAATTCCCCACCTCCTCTGTGTGGAAGAACAAGATGTTCGTGATTTGTACACCGTGCGTTAGTAAACATTTCTTATGTAATGGGCTTAGTATTAAAAAGAATGAGCCGGTGTGATCACCCAGTATTAGTCACCACACACCTGCAGTGTTTCACATCAACACGGAGGACGCGCTACAGAGGATACTACTCACAGAGAGGTGAGTGTCTGAAATGCAAATAATTTGATCAATAATTTAAAATGATCAGACAGAAAGAGCTGCCTAGTGTTCTTAAATATTTACGACAATCTTTTGCCTACTGTGCCTTCCCTGTCAGTACAAACTGATCGCTTTTGGACTCAGATTTTGAAACATCTGTAAGTGTTTTTGTTACTGTGTTTTGGTGCAGAATGAACTACTTGGAGGGCGTTCCCTTCAAGACCCCTCTGGGCTCTTTGGCAGAGCCCTTGGAGGAGGTGGATCCGGTCACAGCTCCAGAAATCACCGTCCCTGACTACCTCCAGATATTGAGAAGCACAGAGGTTAGCCCACCAGAGCATGAACACGGATGTCCATATATAGAGGCCTTTTCCCACTCCTTAGCTGTTAAAAATGAACACGAAGAACTGCGAATGTGTCAACTAAGTCTGTGTTTCTGTGAGTATATGAAATAATGTATCACTGAAGAGTTTGTTGCTCTTTTTGGCAGTATGAGTTCACCATGGAAAACTGGATCTTGACGGGGCTTCGGAGTGGCTGTCTGAGGGAGCAGCGAGCCCCTCATCCCCCCTGTGGCGGGGAATCCGCCTCCTGCCCTCCTTACTGGCTGATGTTCAGCAGTCCTCAGGAGAGACACTTGGCCAACCTCAAGAGCAGTGAGCTGTGGGCTCCCGTCCTCCGACCGCGCAGCCACAGCCTGAGCTCTGCCGACATCCACCACCGACAGCGCAGCATCTGGTTAATCAGCTCTGACTCCGAGCACGAGGCCGGCTACTCTGAGGACGATGAGGGTTCTTCAGGCGAGGAGAACCGGCCCCACCCCTCTCTATGTGAAAGGCTGCGAGGTACTGCACCAAAACACCCTTTATCCAGACTCAAGGACGTCCATCGAGATCCCTCATCTCACCGCTCCAACCCTGTGTCTCCTCGAGGCCTGGGCCTCCACAAAAGGGCTTCCTTGTCAACCCTCCAGGACAGCATGCAGACCTCCCTCTCTGCATTGGAGCCGTCCTACTCCAGCAGTCCACAAGCCCATAGCCAGAGGCTGAGCAGAAGGAGACACCTACAATTCTCCAAGGAAAGAAAGAACTCCCTGCCCCTTAAGCTGCGTTGTTCTTGTCCTTGTCTCTGTTCTCCTCATTCCAGACCTCAGCGACCTCGGCCGTCCTCGGCAGGGCCAATTGTCAAAAACCACAGCAACAAGGTGAGACAATTCTGATATTTTCTGAGTGCATTTATTTGCTGTGACTAGACTGGAGCGGACATGCTATAAACTGTATTCGTAAGGTAGTGTGTGCCACTAGTTGAAGTGTCTGCTACGTAGGGAATACTCAAACAATTCCCTTTCATTGCCTGTATCCATTTTACATTACATTTACATTTAGTCATTTAGCAGACGCTCTTATCCAGAGCGACTTACAGTAAGTACAGGGACATTCCCCCCAAGGCAAGTAGGGTGAAGTGCCTTGCCCAAGGACACAACGTCATTTGGCACGGCTGGGAATCGAACTGGCAACCTTCAGATTACTAGCCCGACTCCCTCATCGCTCAGCCATCTGACTCCCCTCTGTATCCACTCTACTCTACAGGCTCCTTGGCCCAGAACCTCCCATGGCCTGGTACTTGATTCATCTTCAGAGCTTCTCTCAGCCCTCAGCCAGAAAGAGAGAGAGCTACTGGAGGTCATCACAAGACAGGGGTACCATCTACGCACAGCCATCCTGGCCCTACAGAAGACAGGCTACAGCAGTCCAGAGAAAGTAGGATATATTGAGATGCTCTAAGGATCATTGAAATTGCTGTTAACGAATTGATAGTACATTGGTGACTTGCCCGTTCTGATAGAACAGGAAACTGGTAGCAGTATCCTGGTCTTGTGCCCACAGATCATAAACTACCTGGTTGCTAGTGAGTGGTTATGCGAGCTGGGATACGACGAGACACAGGTAGAAGAGGCACTTGAGATGTTCCAGAACTGTGAGAGCAAGGTAACTAACACAGCAGTGGAGTGACAGCTAGCTCTTCGTGTTTACTTCACGGTGTACTTTACCATTTCAGGCTGCAGAGTTCCTGCGTCTCCTGACACAGTTCAATGAGATGGGATTCCAGCAGAGTGCTATTAAAGAGGTGCTGCTCATCCATGAAAACCACCGTGAGAGGGCCCTGGAGGAGCTTATGACAAGGGTGGCTTAAGTCACAGCACATCTTGTACCTCAGGGGAGTCAGGTGGCTGAGCGATTAGGGAATCGGGCTAGTAATCAGAAGGTTGCCGGTTCGATTCCTGGCCGTGCGTGATGACGTTAGGTCCTTGGGCAAGGCACTTTACCCTACTTGCCTCGGGGGAATGTCCCTGTACTTACTGTAAGTCGCTTTGGATAAGAGCATCTGTTAGATGACTAAAATGGACTAAATGAAAATGAATGGGAAATGCAGTTGATGGAATATAGTTACCCCCCCCCCCCCCCCCGCTTTAGTAAGAATGCAGATCTGAGTCAATTATTTTTAGGCTTCCATATGGACATTAGTATTAAGATATTGGAATATTTGTCAATAAAGAAATTCACTTTACAAATGTTTGTCATTGTGTTTGTTCTAGAGCTCCGCTTTGTAGGCTACGACTCAATACTTTTTTGCTACTTTGTAATAACTTTCTGCGGCCAGCATTTCTAGAAATGAACGAGGGTAACTTTTTCTAGACTTGACTAAATGAAATTTAAGACCTCAGATGAAAATTTGGCCGTTTTTAAGATGTTTTAAGGCCTTAAATTTAAAGTTCCGAATTTTAGACTTAAAACCCCACAGGAACACTGATTATACTTCCCAAAACACTCAGATATTGAAACAAAACATTTATTTACAGTTTGCAAATCACCAATTACACTCAGATATGTTTAAAACAAGTGCTGTTATTGCAGCAGTGCTGACAGCAGATGATTGTGCACTTAAAATACCTTAAAGATAACACAAAAAATGTGTAGTGTAAAGTGTATAGTCAAAGTTGAGAGGGAAAAACTCATGATCAGCTAGCCCAAAACATGTATACAATAAGCTTGTATCAAATTGAAAATGATCAAATAGCCATATAAAAGAAAGGACAAAGTTTCATGAAAACTGTTCCGCAGTCCCGCGTGTCATTCAGCGGGAAGCTAAAGAAACTTAAAAATCTAATAATATAATAACATAAAATATTTAGAAAATCGTGTGTCAACTTGGAGTTACATTCATTGTATTGATTAACTTTCCTTCAAAGACATTTCAGAGACTCCAACAGTGTTAACATAATGCTGGGGGCACTGCTGAGCTGGTGGAGCCAGAGTGCATCCCTGGCCCGGCCCTCAGAGATGAGTGACTGTAGAGTTCAGGTGTCCTGTCTGGATGATGGTAGATTTGGAGACCTTTGAAAGGTCTCGCTTTGGGGAGAAATAAGACAAAATGTTACAACAAAACTTGTAGCCATACAACTCCTATATTCATTCGCCTCAAATCATTTTCCATGCACATAACAGCAAGGTTGAGGTCAGTAAGTGAACTGTCCACAACCATGCAACAGAACACAGAAACACCAAGCAGAACGGGTTGTTAAAAGTGGAAAGATAAAATAACTGATTTTCCAGCAACACACAGCCCAATTCAAAGAGTTTAGATGAACGCTTGCCTTCTCTAAAACATTTAGACAACAGCAGAGGACTCAAGTGTGTCCTCCAGGAGGTAAAGCTGAAAAGCAGACATACTGTACATGCCATGTTGGTTAGTAGGGGGAGCGTAAATGTTACACGGCTAAATACAGACCTTTTAATGATGGTGGAATCAATGTTGACAAAATCCTTCTACAATAGAATGAACAGTTTGATTCAAAGTTAATGATGACAATGTTGACAATGACAACATTGTCACATCACAAGATAAAGCGAGTCAATTGTTGGTAACCTGCTGGGTTTTTTCATTTGACCAGTTACAAAATCTGACTGGATTGTGTGTTGCTGGAATAATCATCATCAGCATACGTCTTAAATATACAAAAAGAATTACCGCAAATTCTGAATAGGTGCTGGCAACCGAGTTGATGCTGAAGTTCCGGTGTGGGCTAGCTGGTGGTCTTAAAGTACCGCCCAGAGCAGTTCCATAGAGGTGGGAGATGTTCTCCTTGTTCCTCTCCTGAGCCCGAGGAGTTCTGGCACGTGCCGGGGTGCGCAGTCCAGGAATCTGTGTTGGAACCCGCAGGCATTAAAAACGAGTTCTCTGAGACAGTGTTGGTGTCGGAGCCAGGGAAGGTTACGGACTGTTCTCACCTTACTGATGGACAGAGGAGGTCGTAGGCTAGGAGATTGGAAGGTGCTTCCTCCGGAGCGAAGCGTACTGTTGGGAGTGGACATGCTGCAGGTGGAATTTAGCTAGATGGAAAGGGAGGACAGGGAATCACTACGTTTTCTCACCATGCAACTGTGAAAAACACCATTGTTGACTGAAGGAGGAGGATCAAGAAAACGTCAATAAGAGAAAGGCCAAAAAGATCGGATGAATACGAACAAATAAAAGATGCTAATTTTTTCGCCTGCCCTGTATCACCTTTCTCGTTTTGCTAGGTGTGGGAGTAGCTGCAAGACGTCTTTTGGACGGCGTCTTCACAGTGGTTCCAAACTGCATGTCCTTCTCGAACTGCTTGTTTTTCTTCAGTTGCTATCACACATGCCGAGTTAGTTCAGTATTGCCCCCTTCTCCTTCATGAATAGATGTTAGTCAGCCGCTATGAAGATTTTAGACTCACCCTTTCCAGTTTCTCTTGCTCCCTCTCATTCTGGAGGACTTGCCATTGCTCCTGTACGTACTGAATGAACTTCTGACCATTGACCAAGAACTCCCTGCACTGTTCCTGTTCCCACAGGTCAATCTGGGTCTTCAGGGTCTTCTCCAGCTGAAACAATCATGTCAAGCAGGATTCCTTAACACTTGCCAACCAGGAAGAAAACATTAAAAAAAGGCCACCAGTCTGATAAACAATGTTGTCACCTTAGGCAGACTTTTTTGAAGGTCGGCCCTCTGCTTCTCCTCTTTCAGAAGGTTCCCTCCTCGATTGTTGAACCTAGAGGGATCTGTTGCCTTTTTCTGTGTACAAAGTTTAAGATGAATAAAAGATAAATCACTGAGTTACCATCTGTAGGGAGAAAAAAAAAAAAATAAGATACTGATCCTGTTACTCACATCTAGTTCCAAAAACAGCATCCAGCTCTCCTGCCATCTTCCGACTCCCTCAAAGAGATCCTGGTGATCCTCATATTGTTTTTTGAGGTTCAAAACTTCAGCCTCATGAAGATTCAGACTTTCTTCAGTGAAATTATCTGTGTGCAAAATGACACGTTAAGGACCACCCAGCCCCGTAAGAAATCCGATCTAAAACGCACACCAAGATGTTTACGTTACCGTCAAAGTAAGGAACGAACGCTTGTTTCTGCTCAGAGCTGTAGTAGCACCTCTCCCAAAAGAGTGCTATCTCAGCTCTGATGGCCTCAATGACGTTCTGCATGTTCTTGATCTTGAGCTCTTCCAGACGCCCGGCCTCAGCTTGCAGCTGGGAGAGAGAGACCAGGAGAACCACATCCGTTTCATTCCATTTCAACACTAGAAACGTACGTCTTTAAAAACGTGTCATTTACAACTGAGAGCCATAACGATGCTTCCTTACAGAGTCCAGGTTCGTCTTCTTAGACAGGACCATGTGTTCAGATATGGCGTCTCTCTCCTCCAGGGGAACCTGCAGTCTCTCCCACAGCTCCTGGATCTTACCACGGTAGGCAGAGCAGCGCAGCTCATTCTCAGCCTTGCGCTCCTCCAACTGGAAATGAACACGCACACATTGGATGTTACATTTAGTCATTTAGCAGATGCTCTTATCCAGAGCGACTTAAAGTAAGTACAGGGACATTCACCCCGAGGCAAGTAGGGTGAAGTGCCTTGCCCAAGGACACAACGTAATTTGGCATGGCCGGGAATCGAACAAACAACCTTCTGATTAATAGTCTGACTCCCTCACCGCTCAGCCATCTGACCCCTGGATGTTGCATGGAAATGTTTGGTGTTCCTGTTAGGAATGTAGCAGTAGCAAAGCCTCTGTGTAGCCTACCTGACCGAGCAGCAGTTTGAGGGCTGCGATGTTGTCGTTCGACAGGCAGAAGGCCTCCTCGTCCTCACACACCACGTCTCTCTCAAAGCTGGTGTCAGGCAGCTGATCGAGATGCTCCATGCATTGGATGATCTGCCTTTTAATGCCGATGAACTCATCATGTCGGTGCACCTAGAAAAAACAACAACAAAAACACTAAGTCTGTGGTATACATGCAAATATGCTTCCTGTCTCTTAGGATTTTTTTCTTCCGAAAATGGTTTGCCAGCTAACAGACATCACAGATGACCGAGAAGGCACCTTCTCTTGGGTGAGACTGTCCAGGTAGGCGCTGTAGCTCTCAAGCTGCTCCAGAGACGGGACTGACTCTAGACTGATGCAGTAAGGAGCTGAGCACATGATGTCACACAGCTCCTGGTCCTGCTTCCAGAAGGCTTTCAGCTGCTGGATCCTCTGGCTCTTCTGATTGATCATCACCTCCAACCGTGTCCTGATATCCTTCTCCAGCTGCAACATCGTGCTACCTTCCTCCTCCTAAAGACACCAACGTTCAGAAGAAGAAGAAAAAAATCAAGGCCTTGGACAAAATGACAATCATCCTACACATCAACTTCATTATTAAATGAACTTATTATCCACTTTACAGTTAACACGTTAGGAAGGTTTAGTTGTCCTACCTCAAATGGTGGTAGTTGTAGTTCCTGGCACAGGCTCTCAAGCTCTTTGCTACAAGACTCGATACTGCTCAACAATCGCTTCCTGAGACTCTCCTCCTCTGTAATCATCATCTCCAGCAAGTCCTTTTGGTCAGTAAACAAGCTAGTCAGATAACTTGGTTGATGCAGATATAACGTAAGCTAGGTTAACGCACTACAACAAATCATTTCATGCAAGGTCGGACTCACTTTGATATGTTTTTTCACAACATCTGTCCTCTGTAGTCGCTGATCCTCAGGGATTCCGATTTCTTCCCAAATGTCCTTGAGTCTATTAAGAGCTCGATTCAGACAAGCCACCGATTCAGCAGCATGAACTTCACTGAGAAAACGAATAAGAAACAAATACGTTTAACTACTGGCTACGCGAGCTGACTAAAGCAGCAACATCCCAATGTTAGGTTGTAATTATAGCAGACTTGTTAAGTGCTGGACCAGCTAGTACATACTTACACGAACGAAAATTCTGTATATCTAGGCCTTAAACCGGTTAAGCGACCAGTTTAACCGAATATAATTAACACGACTGGCTAGCAGTAGCTACAACCATGTAAGACTCAGTGACGAAACGTCCTGGCAGCGATAATATAAACTAATAAGACTAACATATTTAAGTTCAGAATCGTGTTTAGTTTGCTCTTTATTATTTATCCAATTAACGGATGTCGGTAATAAAACGTTAACATTCGTTAACGCGAAAACTGAGGAAAGACAGCTTGCTAGTATGCTAGTAGAGCTAGCTAGGCTACACAGTAACGAGTAGCCAACTAACGTCGTCGATCTTACAGGCGTTCGCTAAAACAGTCGAAGAAAAAAAGATTTACCTTCTCCTCATGGTCACGGTTCTGAATTTTCTTGATCTCGTTCGTTTTCCAACCTAAATACAACGTGTCTTATAAACACAACCCAACAAGAGAAGTTCTGAAAGGTATTCTACCAGACTGATTCGCCACCTCGTTTCAAATTTTGCACCGAAACAATCATTCGCCTCTCATTGGCCAATGATTGGAGTACGTCAACACAACTTGTTCATTGGCGTAGCGCTACAGACCAATGAGCTTCTCCTCTGGACGGAGAAGGGGAGGTACAACTGCGGACCTTATAAAAAGTTCTTCAAATTGATTTTAGTTGATTTTTTTTTTATGTAAACATGAAAACATTATTGGCTACACCTTTTCACGGCATCTCGCCCGAGGTAAAACATGACCTCATCAGTCATTTCGGTTTATATGTGTTGCTCTTCAGCGTAGCCTACTGATGTGGTTTATCAACACAATCGTGCATTTAAATAGTGAGCCTAAAAGTTGTTGCCTATAGTGTTTGAATGGAAATGATTGTGTTCTCTTCGGGTCATTCTGACCCATCAGTCATTGTGACCCACCGTCGTATTGCGACAACTTTACTGCATACAAAAACAAAGTGAAGCATTTTCTGTTGGGCTGTCTCAGACCCTTCACATTGCGAAGGTTAAAAGATAATTATTTTTATTTGTTTTTGTATTGGGTAAAATTGGGTAAACACAACGATGGTTCGTTATGAACCTTTGGGTCATGTGACCCGAAGGCAGCACAAGGGTTAAGAAAGTGTTGGCGAATAAGATAAAGGCCTAAATCAAAGTAACAAACTGGGAATTGAGAGTCCTGGTGCTAGAAAATGGAACATTAACACATGACGGTTTGTTTTATTGTCGATTAAGACGAGCCCTAATTAGATACAAGAACACAACAGAAGAACACATTCATTTTGGTTGATATACTTGTGTCCCATCCCATTCATTTAGAAAGCTAATGTGTAGCCAAGTGAGTTGTTGCTGCTACACATTAAAGGTAAATTAACAATTAAGTAAAATAAATAATTAGGAATAGGACACTAGTGGCGGCACGTGAGATCCATCGCTTCTGTTGCAGCTCGACATGGCAGCAAGTGCGACGTCCGGGTTTATAGGCCTATAGCCTGTTTGTAGTTATTGCAAACATCTGATCCAAACAAGGTCACATGCGACACTGCACGGAATTGGGTCCTTTGGAATACACCTGCGTATTTCAACTTCCTACAGTGCCACGTTCGCAAGATAATCGGGCCACAGTTACAAAGCACGCACACACACGCACACACATAGAAAATGGCATGGACATAGATTCTTGTTATTGACAAGTATTGGATGAATATCATTGTGTAAGTGAGGGAAACGTCTCCCCTCTGTACAATTTCCTCAGTATTTCCCCACTGAATTGATAAGTCAGTTTCTTTTTAACTTTTTTGATCTCTCCAGTCTTGCCGTAGTTCCGAAGGGCCCTAGCCATTTTTTGATAGGTCATTCGTTTGCGATTTCCTTTCTGGGTGCCCCAGCGGCTGGCCAGTGCTTCCTTGTGTTTAGAGGAGAACTGGAAGATGCCTTTGTCTTGGTCCACCCACCAGATGCTGTCCCTCATGTCTCCATTCTTTAGCAGATCTAGTAGGAACTGGTACAAACGGATCTTCCTTTTGTTGCCTGGATAAAAATAAATAAATAATTTAAATGTTATGTAGAGTCTTTTATTTAAAAGTTTTAACATCTGTATCTGAACCCAAACGACACAACCCTTTTGTTACTGTACTCACTGGAGTCTCTCAATGAGAGTAGAGGCAAGTGGTCTTCTTGGTCGTACTCTCCTTCTGACACCTCAAGAGGAGGACTGCGAGCCGGTTGGTCCTCCTCCTCTGAATAATAATGGGCAGGCGACACAGTGGGCAGATACTGGTAACACAAGGCATGGCTGTAATATGGTATCTGTATGGTGGGTGGAGAAGAAAATCATGACAGAGGTCAATTTTCCAAGGACTAATATAGGAAGTACTTTGGTTTCAGTCAAACAAACCCCCACAGTTACATGACAGTACAGTCAACAGCAGCAGAGTTGAACAGGAGCAAACGTCAAAATGCATGAGTTTGGATGTGGAGAAAATACAAAATTCCCCGTGCTATGTTTTTACAGCCTCTCCATGACCTTATGACAAGTTTAAAGTTCAAAGCCACTATGTTTTTATTAAATATCTTGACTTCTCGGAATTTAACTTTGAATTTCGATAGTTTTTTTTTCTTTTTTTCGCTCTTTTTCCCTTGTTTTTCTAGGGGTGATTTCTCAATAACTAGGGTACATCAAAATGTATCCACAATCCAACGGTTGGTGAGTCTGCACAAGTAGCGGGGGCCTAATGTGTCTTCACTCAGGAAAAACACGTTGTGCAATATTCTGTCTGCACACAAATGTCCGTGTTCCTTTTTTCACTATGGCCCTGAACATCTTTAGACAGAGATTAGGCTACTGTGGTTACATTTACATTTAGTCATTTAGCAGACGCTCTTATCCAGAGCGACTTACAGTGAGTACAGGGACATTCCCCCGAAGCAAGTAGGGTGAAGTGCCTTGCCCAAGGGCTGGGAATCGAACTTCAGATTACTAGCCCGATTCCCTAACCGCTCAGCCACCTGACTCCCTGGTTAACATAACACTGCAGGCACAGTACCTTTTGAGTCATTCGTTTTGTGATATGCTGACTTAATTAAGTCAAACTTACCTGAGGTGATATTGAAAGGACTCCAAGCGCTGGGTCTAGGGGAAGGTGTTGAGGCAGTGTGTCCACATATTGATATTGATCAAAATGTTGGGACCGAACACTCCGTAATTCTGTTAAATGATTTTCTGGAGGTTGTTCAAATTCTGCCTGCTGGACACGCTGGTGGTACTCCCATACATTTTCTAACCAAGAATAAAAGTACAGGAATATTGTCAGACAAACGTCCAGATTTTAACATATTTCACTCAGCGTGGGAATGGTAAAACATTTGTAAAGAATTTATGAAACCTTAATAATTCATGCAGTCCATCTTTTAAAATATTTGTCAATATATTTGTTGATTTCATCAACAAATGTTCATGCATGGCTTATAATAGACAATTTTACCCATGTAGCTTGGAGACAGATCTCATAAAGGGTGTTATAATAGCACCTCTATCAAAAAAGTAATAAGCCTGACCAACATTTGTATAAAGGCTGTTCTTTTGAACAGTTTAGTGTCACCAGTCAATAAGCCATATCGATGTTTGTTATAACTCACCTTCATGGGGTTCTCCAACAGCAGTGAGGTATGAGTTCAACTCCAAAGGAGGTCGATAGTTTTCGGTTTCATACGGAGTTATGTTCTCTGATGCCTTGGAGAAGATTACGGTTAAGGCGAGTCTTTAATGAATGCCAAATATTATTCATAAATGCATTGGTTGCATTTATGAAATAGCTGGTGTTCAATGTCTACAAAGTTCGATAAAGGGATGATAAAATCAACATTATATTTAGTCCATGGAAAACTTTTCACCCACCACTAGAATCATTGATGTAGCAACATTGTAAGTTATCACTTAATAGCAAACTTGACAATTTAAGAATGGTAAATGATATATATATATCCTTAGTGAAACACTGTACACAGTACTTACAGATGGAAAGATATAGCCTTCCATGATGTCAGCAGGCAGTGTGATCGCTACTTTTTGAACTTTTGGTTAAAAAAAAAACCCAGGACCAATCCTTAAGAAAATCTTCTCCTTGAATACAAGATGCACTGACTGATTAGACAGCTGTCAGACAGATGAATAGGAAAGAGTGTGACAGTAAGCATTATGTGCACACTAGACTAAAGTGAACTGTCACAGCACACAGGAACCAATCATAACAACTTCATGGGGCTGGTCTTCATCGTTGTTTTGTGTCCATTTTCAACAAATCACCAAGCTCACTCTAATTACACACCACTTTTAAAATAAGCTAATATTGAATATCAGTAAAGATGTTTATCAATAACATGTATATATTTTATTCTGACTAAAATGGTTGAGTCAGTTTTCTGACAATGTTTTATATTGTCTTTTAGTTTAGACAGTAGGAGGTTAAAGAGGACAGAAAAGGTCTGAAACCAAAAGTGATGTTTGGACAGAGGGTAGTTCCCCTTTAATCATAGTTAGACATTCATTTGAGGAAGTTTTGAATGCATTATAACCGACCTGTTTGAAATTCTAACAGCATTTACAGTTCTTTAAACAATGAATACGTTTACAATATCTCACAACAACGAAAGACAAATGCCTTATAAACCTAATTTATTGATTTGTGACAATTTTGTCAGATGCATTGTAAATATCTGTACACAAACATACTATCTAAACAGACACACGCACAGACACACACACACACACGTAGACACACTTCTGAACTCTGTCTCAAAGGAGGAACTATAATCAACAATTAGATTCAATTCCCTTTTTTTATAGATGGGAATAACAAAGATGAGAGTCCTGAGCAGAACTGGCAATCAAAGACAATGTAGGCTGTCTGAATCGTACAATGCAGTTTCATACAACAGACCAATAACATGGCATGATCTGATTTGGCATAGGATAGTTTGAGAGAAATCGATGGTTTAGATGGCAGTCAGGTATTGTTAAATGTACTGTAAGTGATTACAGTAAGACTGGATCAAATATAAATGTAGTAGCTATTCAACATAGAAGGTAAAAATCATATCATAGAACATTTTGTATTACCATAGCAACCTACTTGTACATGTGCTTTGGTTGTTGCTGAGACCACATGTTGAATATACTGTAAGTAAATATTAGCAGGTTTTCCAAACGTGTTGGAGTGTATTTCCTGTCCACAGGAAGTCCGTTACAACTGCAGAGACCGTCTTTTGCACAACTGCTAAAAGAATGTCATCACTTCAACTGTCTCAGCTAAATTAAGTTTAGTGAATATAACAGGAAGATGACATAATCAGTTTCACTTAACATTTGAATGGATTTCAACTCAGTTTCTTGAAAAACAATAGCTATTTTTATGTAGTGGCCATCAAAGGCATAGTTATCTCTGAAAAATGTAACTAGCATCTGACTCAAGCTATGATTATTATCCGATATGATTTACTTTTAACTTTTACCTCATATACTGAGACACGTTTTCCCTTACCAAAAACCTAAAACACACACGTACATATTTTGACTAAGGAGCACTACTGACCACATCTAAATGGTAGGCTATGTGGTCTATCAGTTAAGCTTGTAGTCCACAGTAGGCCTGCCTAATGTGAGCCTTTATCTCTCAGGGCACATTTCCTGTACAGAGTAGTCATCCCTGCCACACGAACCAACAACACGGCCTACAGCACGAGCTGTCTAACCACCTTTTTGCTCCAGATTGTTCAGTGCTCATTATATGTAAAAAGGTAATGGAGAGGTTTGGAATAACCTATTGAAGATAGAGGAAGTAGCTTACATATGCAAATATGATTTTGGATTATTAGATAGACAAATTAAGTTATTAGTTTATGTGATGAATGACCGATTAAGATATTTATTAGGAAGACAAATTTAATTGCAATCGGTTTAGTAGGATTTAGATTTCGTTTAGGCCTATATTTACAGACATTTTACACTGACAAAGTGTTTGTTTGTTTTTACAAATGTTTGCTCTGTCTCCATCTGCTGGCATTAGGTTTTCGACCTGACAATATGTCCCAGATGGAATGTTACAGTGTTAGGTTCGTTGCCAGATAACCTAAACATAGGCCTGTAGCTGTGATACATCCACCGAATTATGCGTATTTTACGACAGTAACATGAAAGTGAGTGTGGTCCTTTTTCCATAATATCAAAGAAACAAAATTTTATTTTGAAGTCAATTACGCAATTTCTACTACAGCGAGCTAC
Organism: Osmerus eperlanus; assembly: GCF_963692335.1. Lineage (NCBI taxonomy): Eukaryota > Metazoa > Chordata > Actinopteri > Osmeriformes > Osmeridae > Osmerus > Osmerus eperlanus. The sequence continues at coordinate 21,221,857 of NC_085022.1, read as the reverse complement.
GAGAGACTATAACAAAATAGTGATTGCTGTCCCAGGGAATCACAGCACCGGTTGGAGAGCTATACCTCGCGCTAAAACAGCTCCTTTAGCGTGCGCGGAACATGGCTGCTATGAGGACATTAACTGTCGCAGGACTCTTTTTGGCTTTTTGTGCCTTAGGATTGATCGCAGTTGCTATTAGTACCGACAATTGGTATGAAACCGATGCAAGGAGGCACCGGGAACGTTGCAAGAATTATTCAAACAAAAGAAATGACCCTGGATATATTTATATTTCAAATCACAACCTCCCTCTGCGCATGTTACCGAAAGAAAATAATGTAGAGAGAAAGGGATCTAGTGGTGGAATCCTCCTGCGTGCTAAACGGCACTTCTTGCCTCCTGCCCCGGCCATGGAGTCCCTCTGCAGTCGGCAATTCAACTCAACCATTACCGGGCTGTGGAGAAAGTGTCACCGGGAAGGATTCGACCTGGAAACAGAGGACCTAATCTTTAAAGGTTTAATTCATTCAATGTCAGCCTGCTACGTTATAGTCTACCGTGTCCGATTTGATTTTTTATTGTTTTTGTTTTTTATCTGTTAACATTATTTGTACCCCTGATAATGGTATGTTGATCTCTTTGCATTCGACTCGGTCAGTGTTTTAAGACAACGTATGCGCTATCCAAGGTGCTGATGTTGCGCGGTCATCCAACTCACAGCAGGCCTACGCAGTAACAGAGCTTCATCCATCCTTTGAAATGGGCAGGGATATTTTTTCTTTATCCTGTTTAATGTTGAATTTTACAGGCAAGCTCGTTTTTAATTTAATGGTTTGCGTTAGGACATAGGCTACAGTACTGCATGTGTTGTGTTTCAGGCACTGGTGTTTTTCAAATGGGCTGTGTAAAACACTTGTATTCTTTGTATCTGTAGGGTTGATTCGACGCTGCACACAAATTAAATACTACTACTCCTCCTCATCCCTCCCCCGAAATCTGCCAATAAATCTCACCAAGACAATTAAACAGGATAAGTGGCACGCACTCCGTAAGTTGTGGCTTCACACTTAGCCCAGTTGTATTTACTTTTGCTACATTAAGATGGAATCAACTTGATTATTTGAAATGTTATGATTATTGAAATAATTACATTTTTTTCTCCGTGACAGACCTCCAAAGAATGACTGCTAGCTTCATAGGAATGGCAATCTCCATCATTCTTTTCGGCTGGATCATTGGAGTACTGGGCTGTTGTAAGCAGCATGATCTGATGCAGTATGTAGCTGGACTTCTTTTCCTCATGGGAGGTAAGAGCTACTTTACATAGAGAAAGCAGTACTCTGAATGACCACTGTGGGGCAGTAAAGGGTTTGTTATGGAGAGGGAATGACCGAATGGGTACAATATGGTCCAGAAGGGCTGAGTACTGGTAGCCTAATAACACTGATTTAAACACCACGTTTTCTTTTTTTATAATGGTTTTGTGATGTTCCACCGTTTTCTTTTTGTTTAAACAGGAACCTGCTGTATCATTTCCTTGTGCACCTGTGTAGCTGGGATCAATTTTCAACTTTCCCGTTTTCCCCGCTACATGTATGGAATACCAGAGGATATTAGTCATGGGTATGGTTGGTCCATGTTTTGTGCCTGGGGGGGGCTAGGACTTACCTTGCTGGCTGGGTTTCTGTGCACGCTGGCCCCGTCCCTCTCCCCCCCCCACATGCTGGTTCAGAAGCCCAGACAGGAGAATGGCTGTGTGTGACAAGCTGCCAAACTTCCTAGTGACACGTTCCCCACCCCCTTCTGAAATAGCAGAGCTGAGCTGTTTTTCCAAAGACATCATCCAGGGGGATTTAAAACTGAGAGCACTCGCACCATTCTGGCCGCACAATGAACAAGGACATTGTTTCTCTTTGTAGAGGATGTTACTGTAGAGGGAGATTTTAATGAAGATTACTTCATTATCTCTGGGGCTTTCTCTGACCCTCTTAATCAATAAACTGTAAAGCAGGGGTCCCCAAACTACAGCCCGCGGGCCGGATACGGCCCGCCAACGCATTTGGACCGGCCCTCTGAACAATGCCAGAGACTTTTTTTTTTATAAAACAAAAAAAAGTTTACACTGATTAATATGCATAAGTAAGTAAATGTTTTGATTTCAATAGCAATGAATATGAAAAAAGGTCATTACGATATTAATAATGCTCTTTTAATAGGCTATATATCCCTTGATATGTATGGATGTATGGTGAATAACAAAATAATAAACTAATCTAGCATAATAAATACATTTGAAATCATAATAACATCTCCACAATAATACTGGTAGTCACTCCGGCCCATGTAATTTTCTGTTATAGACCGACCCGGCCCCACATTAAAGAAAGGAAAAATGATCTGGCCCTCACAGAACCCCTTGGGGACCCCTGCTGTAAAGTGTCATTGCTTGCTATTCAAAGGGAGCACACAATTATTCAAAAGAAAAAAAAAAGTTATTACAGGTTATAAAGAAACACAGAAGATCAATAGCACAAACTTTTACAATTAAATCATGAATGAGTATTGTGACATTTCAAAGGGCAATTGTGTGCAGTAGTATCGTCATTGAGTAAAAAATATATGTTAATATACATTTTGAACTGTATGTATGTAGATATGCATTTATGTTTATTCAAGGAGAACATGAGCATTGAAGATGAATCTGTGATTTCATGAGAGATGTTTTGATGTTCTTGGAATTGTAGCCGAGTCAAAATATTTTTGAAAAATAAAATGTTCATGCGTTTGACTTAATTTGTTCTGTATTTTATAAGGAGAACAGGAGCCTGCAGGTTGTTATGCATTTTATTTCACCTCTTCTGAGGTCTCTAAGTCTGCGTAGACCTTGACTTCTCAGTTACGCCAGTATTTTTGCAATAGAAAAACATGAACTCCTTCACATTAAGTAGAGCAATACATGACACAGGCTTCCCAGAAAAGAAAATAAGTAAAAATGGAAATACGTCTAAACTTAGTGTGTTACCAGTGAAAAAGGAATGTTGTCCTTATTTATTGACAACAGGAAGTTAAGAAGTTCATGATCCGTACTTGCTTTCCCATATTTCCTATTAAATCTTTATGACCTCTAACTTTAATACATCTGTTTATCACATTTCCTTTGGTATGTGTTGTGTTATACTTTTTGTTCCCTACATAGAAAGTCTTAGGGGTAAAAAGTTTAATGTGATAGTTCCAATAGAGGCATTATCCCTGTTAGTTAAAATGTATTTGGTTTGAACTGGGAACATTTCAAATAGTTACAGAATAGACCTGTTATATCTGAAGCTGAAAATACAACATAACATAAGAAAAAAACATTACTAGACAACAGTAACATTATGTACATGAATAAAACATTTAAAGTAGATAATATCAGCTTCTTCCCAATACATTTCTTTACATGTACAGCCCGATTTCAAGCGATACAATAAAGATGAAATTGAGTCAGCAAAGTCGGATTATGTAGCTTTAAAAAGTTCAAGAGGTGGTTCCAAGGGTTCAATCAGGCATAATGGATAATTTTGTTTTCCTCCCATGTTCAACTGAGTTCAAAGAATGTGTTTATGTTTTCAGTTAAGTTCCTTCCAAATGACACATTTACAAGGCAGGGGAACATTAAACACAACAATTCAGAAAGTGTGCATGCACACGAGCGCGCAAACACATACGTCAGAAGTATTTTTCATTCTTCATGCAATGGACTTTCCAGATGGAGTTGTTGGGACTGGGCTGATTTATACATTGAGATACTCTGTTCTGAGACGACTGAGTCTTGTGCCATGGCTTTTAAGAACGAGAGAGAGCAGCTCATGTTTATCTTTTAGTCCCACTGAGATGTCCACTGTCTCCCTGAGACTATCTGTAACGCCATGGATTGTCTTCAAGACATTGCCATTGAGTTGGTGCTCCTCTTCAAGGCCGTTGTCCTGACTTTGTTTGAATTTAACTTCTAACTCTAAGAGTGATTTCTCCACACTTGTAAAAGCCTCACTAATCTGAGATGTCTCCTGAGAAAGAAATTTTCCATAGCTTTCCTTTCCGTCCAAGTCGTAAGATATCGTTCTGCCGATGCCTTCCAACAACCTTGCAGCAGCTTCAACTTCATGCTTCATGATAAAAAAATCGTTGCGCACTACCGAGTCGCTGTCCTCATTCGTTCCGCACGCGCGCCGGTCAGTGAATTTAAAGAGCATTTGACATGTCTCGGGGTCGTCATTCTCCTCATAGTCGCCGTCCGGTACAAAAAAGTGATGAAATGTGCCATTTGACATTTCTGGATACAAGGGCCCACTAAAAGCTGAAAAGCAAAGTGGCATCGATGTTAAAATAAACAGCATTAGACGTGTGAAATCCATATCCACTTCTCAATGGGTTTAGGTCGACTTGGGCTTTAACCGCTGTCTCTGGCACAACAACTGCTGTGAGAGTGCGTCGCGTGCAGTTTTCATTCCGACTCAAGTTACAGTCCCACCTCACCTAAAAGGCACAGACAACCCGAATTAGAAGTGTTAACATAGACCAACCACTGAATTGTAGCCTGATAGTCTGTTGCCAGTGGGCACAGGCTACTGAATCTGGTTGTGTTACACAAAAAGTTGAAGAATTGTCTGATTATCATGAAATATTTATTTGAGTTTTTTGCTATTCGTGCATCCCTGCTGGTTTAATTAGCCTACACTTCCAGTGACTAGTGAGTACACTGTCTTCAGACATTTTGTTTTAAGTGTCAGCAATTTCCCCACCTGTACTCATTTAATATCTTACTGGTGAGTCAGTCTCACACATTAGGACAACAATGTATTCACGAAACATTAATGATTAATTGTGTGTGACATTAAGCCTTACAGAAACCTAAAAAAACATCATTTATACTGTATCTTTACTCTGGTCAATTCTCCTTTTGTTTTCAAACTACAAAAAACATACTCTTTACAACTTACATCTTAATACATCAAAATTCCTACTTCTGTAACCATAGCTTAAAAGGACATGATTGTATGTATAAGTTAATGCTTAATGTGGCTTGGATGAGTGATCGCTGTCACAACCTTAATCAGCAAAATCTCACTCTGTTTCAATTTAATAATGGCCAGCTCCCTAAATCATCAACTCTCAGTGAACACGTTAAATAATTCAGTAAATGAACAAAGTCTTCACAGAAGCAAGAAGCAGAGCAACTGCCTCAACAGAAGCACCAAACCACCATGACGTTCCGGTCTCCTGAAGTGGGAACCTTCCAATCATGGGACTACGTGGTGTTTGCCTGTCTGTTCGTGGTCTCCTCTGGAATAGGGGTCTTCTTCGCCGTGAAGGAGAGAAACAAGGCCTCTTCTAGAGAGTTCCTGGTGGGGGGCCGACAGATGACCTGTGGTCCCGTGGCTCTGTCCCTCACGGCCAGCTTCATGTCAGCCGTCACTGTCCTCGGAGCCCCCTCGGATGTCTACCGCTTTGGGGCTTCTTTCGTACTCTTTGGCGTGGCTTACACCTTGGTGGTGCTTGCAACAGCAGAACTTTTTGTGCCTGTGTTTTATAGATCAGGCATCACAAGTACTTACGAGGTACGTGTGCACTTCATTAGTACGTGCTCCAGTAGTGGGGGTCAGATGGCTGAGCGGTTAGGGAAAAGGGCTATTAATCTGAAGGTTGCCGGTTCGATTCCCGGCCGTGCAATTACATTACATTTACATTACATTTACATTTAGTCATTTAGCAGACGCTCTTATCCAGAGCGACTTACAGTAAGTACAGGGACATTCCCCCCGAGGCAAGTAGGGTGAAGTGCCTTGCCCAAGGACACAACGTCATTTGGCACAGCCGGGAATCGAACCGGTAACCTTCAGATTACTAGCCCGACTCCCTCACCGCTCAGCCATCTGACTCCCCTTGCAAAGTGCCAAATGACGTCGTGTCCTTGGGAAAGGCACTTCACCCTACTTGCCTTGGGGAGAATGTCCCTGTACTTACTGTAAGTCGCTCTGGATAGGAGTGTCTGCTAAATGACTAAAATGTAAATGTAGTCTGTCTGTCATGCCTCGCTATTGAGGCCTACCTGCCAAGGGGGTTGTAAGGTGAGTTAGAAAAGCAAACTTCAATCAGTTTGTTTGCACGTCTGTGTGGAAGGAAGGTTGGTCTGCAATCTTGTGTTGCAGGGAATGACGTCATCTCAAGGTGGTGTAGGATTAGGGGTTCAACCTTTCAGTGATATCAATTAAAAAACACATTGCATACTGTGCCAGGGAGCACAGAACCAACATTAAACTGCCATCATCCTGTTCCCTCCAGTATTTGGAGATGCGGTTTTGCAGGGGGGTTCGCCTGGCGGCCACTCTAATTTACATTTTGCAGACGGTAAGATTACCCAACCAGGGAAATAAACACTGCAAAGCTGTGTAATCAAGCAGACTGGATGGATAAGAGATGAAGAGCATGTTATAATGTATTGATGTTTGTAAATGGTCTTGGTAATATTTCAGATTTTGTACACTGGAGTTGTGGTGTACGCTCCTGCGCTCGCCCTTAATCAAGGTCAGTTGTAGATCAAACTTCACATACATTCACTGTACCAAACGTATTCTGCAAACTGAAATTATTCTCAATCTCTCTGCAGTGACTGGCTTCAATCTTTGGGGTTCTATATTTGCCACTGGGATCGTGTGTACGTTCTACTGCACCTTGGTGAGTTGGGTTAACAGAGTCAGATAACTCAAACTTGAACTCATTTCAAGCCCACTCTGTTTCTTCCCATGTGGCACATGTTTAAACACTTTGTCTCACAACATCAACATTGAAAGTTTAACTGACTTTCAAGACATTGTAAGTAGCCAACCAGGTTAGAGATTAAGTCACAAGGGAGGGGCCAGGCACCAATGGATTTATTCATTGTCTGTGGTGTGCAAGCTCACTATATGTGTGTGTGTGTCTGTGATTGGTATGTGTGTGTACATACTCGTGTGTGTTTAGGGAGGCCTGAAGGCGGTTGTGTGGACAGATGCCTTTCAGATGGTGGTGATGGTGGTGGGCTTTCTGACTGTGCTGATCCAGGGGATGCTGAAGGCAGGAGGGCTTGGGTCCGTATGGGAGGCAGCGCAGAAAAGCAACAGGCTCTCTGTCTTTGAGTGAGTTCAGGAAACTGGCCACACCATTCTCTGGATACCAATACCAATGAAATTAGATTGAAGATGGCCCAATGATATTTACTGCTATCTTCATAGTACGTAACAAAAGTAAAATAAACAAAAAAAAATCCTCAGCTTTGACCCTGACCCTCTGAGACGTCACACATTTTGGACCGTCACCATTGGAGGGACATTTACTTGGCTTGGCATCTACGGGGTTAACCAGTCTACTATACAGAGGTGTATTTCCTGCAAGACTGAGACCCACGCCCGACTGTAAGTATAACTGTTGCCATGGCACTGTGAGTGGATGTACAATATCTGACGTTCTTTGTCAAGACCCACAAAACCTTCATATTCTGCTCTAAAACAATAGAGCTTTGGCTATAGATTCAGCGCGATTCTCCGTGCTGCGAAAGAGAAAAAGACAGCATGTGAACTTCTGCATCCAAACACCCTTTCAGAGCTCTCTACCTCAACCTCCTGGGTCTGCTGATCATCCTGGTGTGTGCTGTGCTGTCTGGCCTCATCATGTATGCCTTCTATGCTGACTGTGATCCATGGACAGCCGGCTTCGTTACGGCCCCCGACCAGGTTTGTCTGGATCTCGAGTTTCGGTCGTGCCAGCCCGTACCATGCATTTCTAATTATGTGTATCTCTCTGGACAGCTCATGCCGTACTTTGTTATGGATATTTTGGGGGAACTCCCAGGCCTTCCCGGACTTTTTGTGGCCTGCGCCTTCAGCGGAACTCTAAGGTTACACGCGTACACATTTCAATTACGAGGCGCCTTGCAGCTATTACAAAAAAACGTTTGAGGTTTTCCGTTTGAATGGATTCATTGCAAGATGTGTAATGTGATTTCAAAGAGATTTTCTTCACTGAACTGTTTGTCTCCACAGCACTGTGGCGGCCAGCATCAACGCTCTGGCAACAGTGACCTACGAGGACTTTGTGAAGCAGAGCTGTACAAATCTCTCCAACTCTGCCAGTGCCTGGATCAGCAAAGGATTGTGTAAATATGCCTTTAATTTGTATGTGCCTGACAACCGTGCTCCCAGGACAACAAGAGATGTTAAAGGAGATATGTAAAAAAATAATGTGATAAGATTTTGATCATGCACGAACAAAAAGTTGACACCAGCTACACAAAGGCTGGTAGGGCTTTTTGTTTGTAAGAAATTCCACTGAGGGACACAGCTGAGAGATGTTCTACTCTCCTGCAGGTATTGTGTTTGGTGTGGTCTGCACTTCCATGGCTGTTGCTGCCTCCTATATGGGAGGAATTGTGCAGGTAAAAGTTGAATCTGACTTGGGGTCCTGCTCTGGGAACTTCTTTTGATGTGTGTGTGTGTTTGTGTGTGGGTGTGCACTACTCTCCTGATGGCCAGGCCGCCCTGAGTATTCATGGAATGTGCGGAGGCCCAATGCTTGGCCTTTTCTCTCTGGGAATAGTCTTTCCCTGGACCAGTTCAAAGGTCAGTGCTTTGAAAGATAAATTCACAACACAAATCACACACTCTGCCCTGAAGTCCCATTTGATATATAGACGCACTCGACTTGACCTCACACCCCCCTCTAACCCTGTGGTATGTCCGTGGCCGTAGGGTGCTGCTGGAGGGTTGATGGTGGGCATTGCCCTCTCGTTCTGGGCCGGCATGGGGGGGTTTCTTTACCCAGCCCACAGCAACAACACCAGGCCTCTGGACCTCAGCACAGTAGCATGTCAGCAGGCCAATGTTTCAGTCATGCCTGTCACTCCAACTCCACTCTCACTGGACTCCAATCCTCTCTCAGCCAGGTGGAGTGCCGAACCAGTCTCTTTCACTGTGTCCCTTTATAATTATTTCCCTGACAAGTCGCATTAATGTCTAACACCATGACGGATGCCAGCATATCGCCTCTGTCCTCCCCAGGTCACCCTTGGCTGATTCCTGGTACTCCATGTCCTATTTGTACTACAGTGCAGTGGGATTTATATCCACCATTATAGCAGGCCTGATGATTACCTTCCTTACAGGTACTGTTTATGTGCAATAGGGGAGATGGCACATTACTCATTTTGACTTAAAGAGACCAGGGATCAATTTCTACTTCTTGAATGTGAAGGGAAAACACCCAATCCATGGTTACAGCACATTCTGTGACATCCTATTAACTGTGTGAAGATGTTGTGGTTGCAAATGCAACTGCTGCTCTGGATAGCCCAGGCGTCACCCTTAGATTTTCAAAAGAGGCTTTAGAAACCAGCTGAAAACACCTTTAGATCATTACATAACTGAGTGAGCAAGTGTTATTTCGCAATGTTGAGGCATTTGAGGCTGCATAAACAAGAATTCACAGTTTCTAAAATATGCTAACCAAGTGGAAACTTTGGAGTTGTCTTTATCTCGGATTCCACCTTTCTTTGGCAGGATCCACCAGGGGTAAGGATGTGAAACCTCTCTTAATACGGCCAGTGTGCAATCTTTGCTGCTTCTGGTCTGATAAGTACAAGAAAATGTGCTGGTGCGCTGTCAGCCATGACGAGGATGAACAGGTGAGAGACTATAATAAGCATGACTACATATGTTCATGTTGTATCAGAGGAACACAATGAAGACCTGTGTTGTGCTTCTCAGGTTTTGGAAATCCCAGACGTGACGTGGGAGGGATACTGTGAGCGTGAGGAAAAAAAAGGAAAAAAAGCGTTCAAAAGAAAAAAGCGAGCAACAAACAATTACGACCTTACGGAAAAATCATACACCAATGCTGGGTTCAATGAAGACTCTCAGCCTTTCTAAATGCGATATCATCTATGGGTCTCAAATGCAGTATTTGGAGTGTATTACGTGGTTTATGAGCATAACAGCTAGCGGTGACCTGTTCTTTCTATAATAAAAAAGAACAGCCGGAGTATTTGGTTTAAAAGATACAATCCATAATTTATTACAGAAAAGAGTGATATCCAAATAATTTTATTATGTTACATCCTTTTTTTTTATTTGTATGTTTTTACATGTAAACAGGGATGAAGTAAACAATGTCCAGTAATTGGTACACAACCAATGACATCCTAACATAAAGTCCATGGTCTACTGGGCTTCCTGTCATGTTAACAGTTTGCAGTATGGAAGGATATCCATGTCTCCAGTCTCTGACTTCTCATAATGGGCAAGGTCATCACTGTTCTACTGAATACAATATTCTATGTTTAATCAATTGTTTATATCTCATAAGAGTGACAGAGACAATAATTCATGTTACGTCACCTCTAGTAATTAATCCGAATCATTCTTCAATATATATAGTCAATCTGATACAAAATCAAAGATTTACAGCTGCCAATTTTTTTTGTTATAAGTAGCTTCTCCCATGACAAAGCCAGAGGTTTCGAACAGTTTTTGTGCTGAAAGTGACTTCAAAAACCAAATAAAGATGTTTAGGCTTTTACATAATTCCCCTCAAGGATTTTGCAGTGTTCCAAAAGCAATGCCAAACCCACTATCTGTAAAACACTTAGACATAAAACAAAATGCTTCTGTTAAATATCAGTATTTGAAACTTGAACATACGGTAGGTCATGGGGGATTGTTTCAACCATCCATTAATTAAACAACCTTCATATTCATCACTGAAACAAGAAACAAGTAATTTGAACCGATTGAAGACACATTTTGTTAACTTCACAGAGTTAAGCTCTGTATAAGTCATGCAGGCTCAAGTTAAAAAGTATTCTAATAAATTGATGCATCCACATCGGACACTATTCAAGTTATACAGAGCAGCCATGGTTGACAACATGCATAGATCTCCAATAATCACATCACAGGAAGGATGATTTAAAATGATTCTAAACATTCCTCAGTCCATTGTATATGTATAAACTGGATTAGCAATTGAAATGTGTAAAGCTGGGGTCTCCAAACCTGTTCCTGGAGAGCTATATTCCTGTAGGTTTTGGCTCCAACAGCAGTTTTAACCAACTTTGTTCAACACATCAGTTAATGGAAGAAACCACACTACCAAATACTAGAATCAGGTGGTATGGAGGAAAACCTACAGTAAGGTATCTTTCCAGGGTTAGAGACCCATGGTGTATAGGATTGTATTGTACTGTTTATTAACAATAGGTATGTACTATTTCTCATATTTTAATTTAATTTATAATGTTACTTATTGCAGCTTTAGGCAAATGATTGGTTTCTTTATGCTATTGGTAAAAGCTTTTGAACAATCTGTTCTTAAAAGTTGTCATGTTCAATGAAAAAGAAAATTATGTATTTTACAATATAAGACATAATCTCTTATTGTATGAGGATCATACCATCAACTCTGAGATGGTTTGTTTTGAGACAATGCAAGAAAACAAACCATGCTTCTAAAGTGCTTAATTTTCAGACTAATGTCATGATTTTTAGTCATGCGAATGCAAAAATATATATACTGTTCACTGTATATATATCTTAAAAAGCAGAATACTTTTTGATTGCATCTACTAAATTATTAAAAACTAATTATCACCTGCAAACATTCTGAGGACACCTGAGGGAAGCGGAAGTTGCGTTACCTTACTTGCTTTTAAGGAGAGGTGAAGACATGCTGGCTAAATTCAGCACACCAACAAAAACATTACACACACATGAGAAGCCGTCAGAAAAATACTGTACACACACACAGCTTGTAAAGAAAACTGAAAATGATTACTCTTGAACTAAAAAGAAAAATGTACAGCAATAACACAACAAGTATTGTAACAGAATATGTCCTAATTAAAGTATTCCAGACAGTCTTACTTTTCAGCTACTACTATTCTAGACTCCATACATTATATAATTTCTGTAACCTCCACACATATCGTGCAAATTGAAGAAGTCATGTAATCGAATGTGCTTGGTAGCGAAGTCCTTGAGAAAAAGTAAAAAATGAAACATCTGTTCAAGATTCCATTATTTAATTCTAATCTGTATGTTATTTTATATATCGATTCAAAAACACTATAATTGAAAATATACATAGCTGAATGTTGGGGTATTGTCTGATATTTTCACTTCCATGCTTCCTAGTGTGTTTCCCTGAACTGTTTCAGGGCTAAACTAGCTTATCTAACTCCCTGTCATCACAATAGAGCACAATGAAGGGCGAATGAGAAAACAGACCCTAAGCATGGAAGAACAGATTTACCCCTGCAGGTGAGAGTCATTTACAATGGGGCTGTTACTCATACTTTGAGGATTTCGTACGAGCTGAATCACCATTTGAGGGTGGTGCACAAGCAACAGTGGTGGGCTATATTGTTCACATTTTTAAGCAAAATCCATATCGATAATTCAGAGTTTCCTGGAAGCTAGAGGAAGAGGGAGAATACTCGACTTGCAGCACAAACAGGCACATGTGATGTTGGTGACACACATCTTGTTGTTTGCAAAACAGTTAGGCACAATCAAATCACACTAGATTTACATATGATTATGTACTAGATATACCAACCTAGGACACAGTCAAGGTCAGCAATTTGGAATAAATATTACAAATAAAATCTAACACAGCTCACACAGAATAAAACCGTATGAGAACCAGGCATCTAGACAGGGGCTTTGTCTATCAAAAAATACAAAACAATATTTTCATGCATTTTACATGATTTTATAGAGAAACCTTTAGCAAAGATTTGTGTTAACGTCTTTTAAGTGTTTTATCAGCTGTTGACAAATGAACCAATGTGAATATAAACTAGCATGCTTTGAGGGCAACATACAGTTATTTTGCATAAACATTGTCCATTATTTTTGGTAGCCACATCACCAGAATCACTTTTGCAACAACAACCACATCGTGCCACACTAGCGCACAGTCACATAGGCCAGTGACCATTATGATGTCACAGTCACATAGGCCAGTGACCATTATGATGTCACTGTCACTTAGGCCAGTGATCATTATGATGTCACAGTCACATAGGCCAGTGACCATTATGATGTCACAGTCACATAGGCCAGTGACCATTATGATGTCACAGTCACATAGGCCAGTGACCATTATGATGTCACAGTCACATAGGCCAGTGACCATTATGATGTCACAGTCACATAGGCCAGTGACCATTATGATGTCACAGTCACATAGGCCAGTGACCATTATGATGTCACTGTCACTTAGGCCAGTGACCATTATGATGTCACTGTCACTTAGGCCAGTGATCATTATGATGTCTATGGAGATGTACACGGCCATGTTGTGAGCTGTTCTAGACCGATCTGTTACAGCATGGTGCTAGCTGCCACAGAGAGAGAGAGAGAGAGAGAGAAAAGAGAGAGAGAGTGCACGCTGTGAGAGTGAAGAGAGAGCAGTGGTGATGTGGTGCAGCCCTTGATCTGCATAGTAAACATTACAATTGCGCAGGACTCCCCCTTCTAAGCCATGACATGGTGCAAGGCCAAGGGCAGCCTGCCAGATGAAGCTGAAGGAGGAGAGAAAGGGAGGAGGGGGAGAAAGAGAGGAGGGGGAGAAAGGGAGGAGGGGGAGAAAGAGAGGAGGAGGAGAAAGAGAGGAGGGGGAGAAAGGGAGGAGGGGTTGTTCAAAACCAAGACTAAGCACCGACACTGGACAGAGGAGAGAGGGGGGGTGGACTCAGGCCTCTTTGGTGTGCAGACTCAGTTCAGTGAAGCCAGAGGCTTAAATATGTGGGGGGTTGCTTGTGGATAGCCTGTGAAGGGGGGTATGTGTATGCATGTGTGTGAGGATGTGTGTGTGTGTGTGAGGAAGGTGTGTGTGCCTTTGCCTGTGTGTGAAGGTGTGTGTGAGTGAGGAACAGGACAGTGTGTGTGTGTGTGTGTGAGGACAGGGGGGGGGTCAAGCTAAGGCCACTCATGGTGATAACGCTTGCCGTTCTTCTTCCTCTCCTTCTGTAGGTGCTCCAGCTCTGCCTCGTACATCATCTCCTGCATCAGATACTTCTCCCGACGCATGCGCTCACACAGGCCCTTGGGCATGTCCGGGATCAGGTATGCAATGAAGGACTTGATCCCATACACCAGGTGCTAAGGGTGCAATGTAAACGTTGTCATTGGAAAAAAAATCCTTTCTACAATTCTATATTTTAGTTTGTGTGAAGTTATGGACTTCGAAGCAAAAGTACAGTATTATGGTTAAGTTCAATGTTATGTAAATAATACATAAAGTAAACTTGGTTTTATTAAACCTTTTACTGACTTTCCGTCAAAGTGAGTAAAGGTAATTGCGTGCATTATCCAAAAGAGAGATAATAAGAAATATAGAGGAAGAGGAAGAGAGAGGAGGGGAGAGAGGATTTTCACTCACCTCAAAGACGATGATGAAGGCTAGTCTGGCGGCCAGGACGTGCCAGAACTGCAGAGTGAAGTCGTAGGGCACTGGGCTCCACGGGGGTGCCCGGTAGTCCCTGTACCTGCAGAACCTGGTCTGGACCTGGCTGCCGTTCTTAGGCTCCCCCATATCGAACACCGACAGGCTGCTATTCATGTAACCTCGCAGGCACCTGAGGGTACAAGAGGCTCGTCACCAATTGGAAAACACTCTCTACAACTTAAAAAAAAACAGTTTCTGTTTATCAGACATTACATTACATTTAGTCATTTAGCAGACGCTCTTATCCAGAACGACTTACAGTAAGTACAGGGACATTCCCCCCGAGGCAAGTAGGGTGAAATGCCTTGCCCATGGACACAGCGTCATTTTCGCACAGCCAAGAATCAAACCGACAACCTTCTGATTAGTAGCCCGATTCCCTAACCGCTCAGCCATCTGACTCCCCTGACACACACACAAAAAATAGATGTACTCCCGTTCGGATGAACGGAGACAGACGCACCTTTCGTGGCGGTAGCCCTTGTCCACACACGGCCCGTATTTGAAGGCGTAGACGAACCGAGGGATGTAGTCGGAGGTGATGGCAATGACAAAGGCATTAGTGATGACTGCCAGCACGCCGATGCCCTCAAGTATGCCATGCCAGATGCCTGCACAGCAAGACAAGAGAGCCCGCTCAGAACATTAAGCTCCAGGTAGCTTTACCCGACGTGCAAGTATGCAAAACGACAGAGCCGCCCCCACACACACACCGCCCGAGGTGAAGAGGAATTGAAATCGATTGAGGTGGTGGGTGTGAAGGGAAGAGAAACAGCCTCACTCAGGGAGAGTGGCAGGCGGCATTAGAGGGACACCAGCTGACCTATGTCGGTGGCGCGGGCAGGCATAGGTCTCCTCCACTGAGTGACGAATTTGTAGGCGTCTAGGCGGATCTCGATGATGTTGTTAAGCAAAGCCAGGAGAGGTGCCAACGGGAAGGCAGCCACAAAGATGGTGGTGAAGCCAAACTGGAGAACTGAGGGGAGGAGAAGAGGGGGTTGTGGGGAGGGTCTGAACAGGACTGACTGAACACAGCTCCCATAGCAATGCAGATAGAAACGTTACACATCCAACTGTAACAACTCCATTTATGAAGTCACGTGTTCAAGGAAAAGGTCAAAGGTAACATTTTGAAAAGAGGGGTCATACCCATTTCTAGGTATTCATCAACGAGACCGTGGGCGTTCATTGGTTGCAGGTTCCAGTCTTTGTCCCACTGAGGAAGTTGGACTTTGTTCTCTACATTCTGCCCTCCTTTCTTTATTTTCCGGCGAGACCACCAGTTCTGCAGCAAACTGAAGAGCCAGGAAAATGTTGGCTGTCAACTCAAACCAATTATTTCTGACAAAGCACTGCGGGAGCACTAAACTGAGCGCACTAAAGAGGATTTGATTCGTTTCCGCACAAGAAAAGGACCTTTCATGTGGAAATAAGAAATAATGGTGGATCTGTTTCATTGCTAAATCAGCATGCACCTCATAAAACTGCCCAGAAACGACAAAATCGTGGAATGATGTCAATCGGTAACTCAAAGAAATGACAGCACCGGCATGATCATGTGATTTTAGGGGTGAAACTGTGTCATCAACTCTGAAGGGATTGTTGGACAGACATACACAGTTAATCGTTTATGGAAGGGCAGTACTTACGGATAACCTAACTCCATAAAGTTGTTCCAGATCTGCTTCAGAACCATAATGACTCCCATTTGCAGGCACAAGTCGATCAAACATCCACTGGGGTGGCACTGATAATAGCAACAAATCGATTAAAAAACGGTATACAGTATATCCATACTGCAATGTCATGCTTGGAGAAATACTAGTTTATTTCCTATAAATGAGCTTAGGAATGAGCTTTACTGCATATTTTATTTTGAACAATATCGCAAATAAGATTCATTATAAGGGAGATTAATGGCTCTCATTACTGTGTGAATTTAGTAATCATGGAAATTATCACAGAAATGATTAATCTCTTCAATATTCGAAAATCTTCGCCCAGATGGAAGTCAATCACCAGTTCCTACAGTGTTGAAATAATAACCTGATTAAATGGCTTTGCAATTGTACTCACCTCCTCCAGTCTCCACCTATTAAATAGTTTATTGTATTTCCCAGGCCTGCCAGCAAACCTGAACATATGGAAATGGACAACATTAGCTTACAAATTCAATTGTCCAATCTGTAATAACTGTTAGTGGGGAGAGGATAGAAACAGTGGCCTGATGTCGCGTTGCTGATTACATAGACCATGCAGAGAAATAATAACATTAAGGATGGCAGGGAAGAAAGATCTAGAAAACAGAGACAGGGGAGAGGAAGATGTGCTTTCAAACTCCAAAAGGAAATTGAATTTCCTGAGGCCCATAGCTCATAAAAACTCTAGCTACATTTATTGGGGAGATGAACTTTTGAGTTTAAGTCGCTTACCTTCCAAGGAAAAAAGCAATGTAGAACGTGGAGCTGTTCAAATTGACGAACTGGAAGAGGAACATCTTGAGTGCAAAGCTGTTTTCCCATTCTGACTCTGTGCGTGGGTGCTCTATGGGGATGAAAATATTGTATTTTATATTTTATTGTATAGTTTATTTTTATCTAATTCCACTTAGTATTGTTATTTATGTACCCTTAGTATAGTTAGTCCTCATATTTTAATTTTAGATTCCTATATGTTTAATGTTTGCACCTTCCTGCCAAAGCAAATTCTTTGTCTGTGCAAACTTTCATGGCAAACAAAACCGATTCGGATTCAGATTCTGACAGTTTGAAAGAGCGGTTTTCATGTGTCTATCAAACCTGTGACATGCTACGGTGAATGTTTTACAGCATGGCGGTACCACTCACCCAAGTTAGTGAGCAGATAAGCCACCTTCTCATAAACCTGATGAGAGAAAAAATAGTAACGTCCATCAACTGTGAATCAGGAAATGGCAGCAATTGACAATCTGCAAGATGAGCATCCCCAAACTAAGCTTCTGACAACATATCTGGCACTCCCAACACCTGTCCTTCTATATGGTTCATTCAGCACTTGCTTCTTAAGAAACACAGATACCGGCGAGACAAACACCCACCACATTCAGAGACATGATGATCATGAAGTTGATACAGACACCAGTGCCAGAAGTAGCAAACTGCCAGTTCTTCTTCACAAACTCCCAGTCAAACGATGCAAACTTCTCCATGGCGATGAGTCGGAAAACCACCACGGCAAACACAGCTGTCAAAACAAGGGAAATCTGGAAGCAGGGAGGGGAAAGAGAGGAGTAGAAAATAAAACAAGGCTGAAAAACAAATAAACTGTAATTTAATCTTCAGTGGCGCTATTGGACGTCTAGATAAGGCATCTTCTCAGGGTGTTGGTTTAGGGTATTCCATCTCATTTGATGCTCTGGAATAGAAATACAACGGGTGACCGAGTCACATTTTTTCAGCATGCTCCGAAATACACGACCATCTACAGTAGGGGGAGCTGTATGGTTGCCAGAGGCACCGATCGCACATTCAGAAGAAAACACTGAGGAAAAGCCCATCCTGAACCTAGTCAGGTCGCGGTGGCAGATAGTCTGAGGTGAGAGGGGGTTTTACCATGAAGAAGATTCCAGACACAGACACCATGAGCCGGCTGAGTTTGTCTGTGAAGGGCTGGAAGGGCTCAGGCTTGCCGGATACAGGGTTCACTCTCTCCACTCCGGAGTACTTGGCTTCAAACTGGGGTCTCAACTCCTCCTGAGACACACAGAACATTTACCTTTTAGTCATTTAGCAGACGCTCTTATCCAGAGCGACTTACAGTAAGTACAGGGACATTCCCCCCGAGGCAAGTAGGGTGAAGTGCCTTGCCCAAGGACACAACGCCATTTGGCACAGCCAGGAATCGAACTGGCAACCTTCAGATTACTAGCCTGCTTCCCTAACCGCTCAGCCACCTGACTGCCGTTATCACACGACCTGTCAGCCTCTTTCAACCCACCTAGCTGTCAACTACAGCACAGTTAGACATTGTAACACTGGGTGAAATGGTTGTAAATCTATTACAGAGTACGACCAACTGACCTCTTCTTCCTCCCAATCGATGAGGTCCCAATCATAAGTCAGTTCAGCTCTCCTCCTCTTCCAGAACTCCAGGAACACAGTGGCTGTGAGAGCCCCACAGGGAAGGACGTAAAGCAAGAATCAATCATGGTATCGATCATGGCGACACCGTAGAGATGGAATTCATATTCCTGAAAGACATGGCTTGTCGACCCACTTATGCGTTTCAGAGTGATGTAGAGTGAATGTTGTTCTGAAACAGTAGGTATGTTTCTGGTGTAGACTGACATATGTGACCAGAACTGTACATAAGATTGGGACACACCTATGAATGTTTTCAGTGAGTAAGAACACAGCACCAGTCTGCGCCCTCTAAGTCTATTCAACTCCACTTTCTGTTGAAGTTTAATATAGCTCGACCCACTTCTGTTTAAAGAAGCAGGGTAAGAAAATCAGTCTTTTCAGATGCCTGTGTTCCGTCCCTTGGGCTAACCATTTTTTCCCCTTTCTCATCCACTTCTCACACACAGCAGTCCGGGAGTGCACTCAGTGGTGCAGTGGTGCAGCCTCGGCCACACTGCCCCCAAAAATCTCAGAGCTGGATTCCGTAGTCACTGCAGTCACTACAGCCGCAGACTGGACATCCCTGTGACCTCCATTTAGCCCAACCAGAGGACAGGACAGCCCAGCCCCCTCCTGTAGCAGTCAGGATCATTCATCTTGTCGGTTTGACAAGCAAATCCAGGCTGTGTACAGTGCCGTACAGTAGGCTCGATAGCGTGCTAGGTACACTAGCTTTGGGAAAAGGTGCACTAGCGTCAGACTACACAGTGGCATATCGCCATGCTGCAGTGTGATGTGGGTGGAGGATAGAGGCCAGCCTCTCTCCCTACCAGGAACAAGTGTTTCTTTACACAGCTAATTATATGTAGGCTTGATTGGATAGAGATTTAACTCAAGGCTTTCCGATACTGATTTATTAGTCACCTAATGGCCTGTTCAATGGTGTATTAACAATGCATTCCTTTTGAACTTTTCTCCAACTACAATGTATTCTCAGGTGAATATGAATGTTTCTTTGAAAGATGTTCACCGTGGGGAACAGAATCCTAAACATGTATTTGCACAAAGATAAATTCAAACCAAAAAACTGCATTCACCTACCCCATATAGCCATGAATATCGCGAAGAACACAGTTCCCCCGTTGTCAAAAAGATAGGTCACCTGAAAAAACACATAATATACATACAAGGACCCATTACAGTTGTACAATATTAGTTACTCCCGCAGAAAGCACAACTGTTGTGCAACTTACACAGGCCTTTAATGACCATCGTTGACCTAAACTTAATTAGCACTGCACTCTGAAATGAAGTTCATGTAGTGATAAATGAACTGACCTTTGCATAGACACAACTATCATTCAGTCTCCAAGGAGGACAGTTCTCCTCACACATGGGACACATGATTGTGGTGTTGTCTTCACAGATCTCCTTACTGAAGACAGAACCCAGGAGAACATGTCAGACACAAGGTCAGCGTTAATGAGACAGTCAATCAAACGGCAAAACCTAGGAAAAGGCACCAATTGTCGATTATGGAGGATGTTACGGGGTCTGTACATGAGGCCCTGCAGTGGGATGTCTGGTCTGACCTGACTTGGCTGGTGTCCATGGTGAAGAGGCCATAAAGGAAGACAAAGAGACCGACCAGGGCTGCGGGGATCAGCATGCCAGTGTACCAGCCCAGCCAGGCAAAATACAGGCCTATCTTCTCTCCGAAGTAGCGCCTGTCAGGAAGGTGGAGGAGGAAAAGACAGATTGCTGTAGCAACAACCGGCCCACATGACAGGCTGACTTTTCAATTAGAGTTTTATTCAGACATTAATCAAAACAGAGACTTGTCTCACTCTAGGGAAATGTTCTCTGACAAGCAGAGTACAAGGGGAGAGCACAAAACAGTGAGATACTGAGCAGACCACGGCTGGTTACCTTATGAGGTCCAGAGGCTGGTATTTGTACCAGATGCCCCAGCGAGCCCACCTCTCATACAGCAGATGCCGGTGGTTCTGTGCCCCGTGGGTCTTAATGGGGTGCTTGCTTTTGTAACCACCCTGAAATCGCAGGCCAGAAACAAGCAGGCTGTTAGTGAATGATGCATGACTGAGGTAAACCAACACTCAACAAGTCCAGCTTCCTAACTTGAACACATTTTATGATTATGAACTGTACCTCGTGCGGAGGAAACGCAGCCTCATATGTGCCATTACCCAGTAGTCGATTGATACCTGGATAGAAACAAATCCATCACACACAAAACCAAACAAACCTGAAAACAGAGTACCAGAACTCCACTAGAACATTATCAACAGCACTTTTCCAACTCATTTTCGAGATTAAAAATCGCCACAGCGTCAGTTAGTGTAATTGACAGAGGCCCCCACTGGAGATCTATTTAAATCCACTCCTCGTCGACTGTGATTATAATATACTGCTTTATGTAACAGAGCTCGTCGGGCTTTGAGTACTTGATTGTTTGGAACCCCTGAGACAGCAGAACTTTGATTAGCCGCTCGTTCTACATAATTGTGTCTTCTGCTTTGTGTTCAGCCAAGTCTGGTTAGAGTCTGGAACGGCCACAAGGCAGGATAATGTGGAAGATATCATCTAATTGCAAGGCATAATCCTAATTGCATCGATTCATTGCTGTATCGTTACAGGAGTCTAAACTGTCTGAACTTGGAGAACATTTTTAACCAGCAACTCTAGAAATGAACAGTGAATACTAAATGCGTAGACAGTTAGTGGGGAAACCATGACAAACAAAACATACATCACAACAAACATAACACACGTAAACACAGTTAACACAGACATCAACTCTGGTTTTCAAGTTTCTCAGTCGAAATGACTTCAGTCGGCTTATTTCAACCCAACGTGTTTATACATTACGTGTTCATTTGTTCCTGCATATACTGACAACTACAGTAGAATGATCCATGATCAAGACCTACTTGAGGAGAACAAGAACATGAATCAACACTGTTGTCCAGTTTCTACTGGTTCAACAGCCCAGTGGCACCGACAGATACATACGCACCTTCCCAGGAGTTCAGAGACTGGGCAATCATGATCCGGTCATGGTGACCATAATAATTAAGGAGAGACTGACAACAGAGGGGAGGAGCTGTTGAAAAATGAAGGAGATGTAACTAGAAACGATGCCCGACACACAGACATGCTGTACATAGTGGGGGAAGTGCTACTGGGGGGCGCAGCAATCTGAACCTGACGCTGTACCGCCCATTCATGGAGAGATTTAACAAGCACCAGGAACATTGTAAAGACGGTAGAGCCATGAACATACATACTAGAAGGCATTTCCACTGTAACTTCCAAATGAGAATACGCGTAAAGGACAAATAGATGGACTCTTGATATTCATGTGGTTGGAATGAGCAAGAGACATATGGATGGAAGCCCGAATATCCTGAAGAGGCGATATCTAGCCTTGTCTTCCGTGCAAAATATGCAGATGCCATGGATTATGGATTTATTACTACTGTGTTCACAGCACAGAAGTAGTCCTGCTTGGAATAGTTGATTGTGAGGTCACAAGCACTAGAGAAGGGGATTGGTCACTCCTTTGCCAGATCTGATCTCATTTGTTGGCATGGAGAAGAGGTCAGCAGTATTAAAATATTACTGTTGAAATCCCACAGGCCCTTCAAGGCCAAACCGTAATCAGCGAAACATGTCTGCAACTGACTGACAAGGGCTTTTAATGCGACGGACAGTTTGGGGTTTGGGAGAGAGAGATAGAGAGAGAGGGGAGGGGGTGTCTGAGTGCCAGTGCAAAAAAATAAATACATAACAGCCAGAAGGAGAGGATCAGCCATTGTTTGGACGGTGCCAATGACCACAGCGGCTCACATTTTAATCAGCCGCCGGTGCAGCACATGGAACTCCCAACTACAACTCCCAAACCTCAGCCTCAGCTATCCCTCTGAAGCCAGTACGTCTGAAGAGCAAAGTATCCTGTCTCTTACTGTGCTACATCTGTAAGATGTCAGCTGACACTTACAAGAAGGCCCTCACAACGGTCTTAGTAAGTTTGGTAAAGAAACAGGACAAGAAATACATAGTTGGGACATAGACAAGGGAAGACAAACGGACAGAGGCAAGACGGCAGGACAGACAGCAGGAAAATGGAAATTAGAAAACTAACGGCAATGTGACATAAATTAGTGCCTCGTCTACAAATGACTGACTGACTGACTCACTCAATGGATCAGGAAAAGCAGGCCTATGTCATCTCTGATCTAGACAAGGCACAATTTAAATGCATCACCATGCTGAATTCATTGATGGGATGAAAACGGAGGTTATCATTCACATTTATTTCGGATGTGTTTGATAAATAATAGCTTTTTGTCCAATGAATATTGAGTCTAGATGAACCATTGCAATCAAAACATCTAAACTATTGAAGATGTACAAAAAACGTTTTTTATCCCCCATAGGTAATGATGTATTTGAGTACTGGACACAGGCAGATCCAGCACAGGTTCATTACCCATCTTAGGCTTCCCATCCTCATACTTGGTGCGCTGCAGAACATGGTGGACTATCCTGCTTCTGGTGGAGTTGGAGAAGAACGTGTGCCTGTTGTTGATAGTGAAGCTGTGGAAGAGGGACAAAGTGTCTGTTACCTATAAAACTTCATTTGATAGAGACATCCACACTGTTTACAAGCAGAATAAAAAGAGATTACCCCCCTTCCAAAAAAAAGGAATTAGTACTGCTGGCAAGTCAACATTGATTTCTACATAAACACATCTTTGAAAAGGAGAAACAGAAGATTAAGGGATGATCCAAAGACTGCAGACTGAAGAAATAAACACTGTTTACATTCAGTCGTTATTCTTTCGTGCCCTTCCCTCTGGCTGAACACAGTCCACAGACTTCCTTGGCTCTCGTGTGTCTTAAAAAAGTAACTTGGCATACAAGATGGCCAAAACACAAGCCACGTTGCAGTTTTGCAGACAGATACTCCATCCTCAACTATTATTGACACATTTTGTGTTTGTGTGTTTACATTTATATTTAGTCATTTAGCAGACGCTCTTATCCAGAGCGACTTACAGTAAGTACAGGGACATTCTCCCCGAGACAAGTAGGGTGAAGTTCCCAAGGACACAACGTCATTTCGCACAGCCAAGAATCGAACCGGCAACCTTCTGATTAGTAGCCCGATTCCATAACCGCTCAGCCATCTGACTCCCTGTTTGAGTATATTTACATTTAGTCATTTTAGCAGACGCTCTTATCTTATATGTCACTCACTGGTGCATGCGCGCTCTGCTGAAGGGGGCTGTGTAGCAGTCGGTGTCCTCCAGGTCAGGCAAGGCCTCTTTGTCCAGCTTCATGGGGTTCTTAGGGAGCCAGCTCCTAATCTGACGACATCTCTGGCGGAACCTGCTGCATGCAGACACAGACACACGGAACCGCGGTATGAGAACATTGTAGTAGTCAACAAAACAGTTTGTAGTTTTGACAATTTCACTCGTAAATGTCTGGGATGAGACAGTCTTTCAGAATCCCTCCATCTTCATATCCATTCCAGACAATATTATCATCACTCACAGTTTGTTTTGTAGACACATTTCTTCAGGGTGACTTATAAAGCTTAAAAGCTCAAATACAACATTCTTTTATGAAACCGGATTAATCCTGAATTAATTAAAACCCTCTCAGGGAAGACAGAGATCAGTGAAAGTTCAACTAAGGAAGTCCCCCTGGTTGATACAATGACAATCCATTGTCGTTGACCTCCCTACAGCCTCCAGCCTCTATCTCAACACCCAGACCAAGCTCCCAGAACGCAAGTGACAGCCCAGCTGGGTGGAAGGTGTTTTTTACATTACATTACATTTAGTCAATTAGCAGACGCTCTTATCCAGAGCGACTTACAGTAAGTACAGGGACATTCCCCCGAGGCAAGTAGGGTGAAGCGCCTTGCCCAAGGACACAACGTCATTGGCACGGCTGGGAACCGAACTGGCAACCTTCTGATTAGTATCCCGACTCCCTAACCGCTCAGCCATCTGACCCCGTGGACGGAATGCTTTTGCAGAATACCAAAGAGAAGTTCACAATGTGATGTCACTCCACTTACCTGCTCAAAGCTTTGCTCTTCCAGTCGGTAAAGTAACATTTCTTTCTGAAACAGATTATGAGAGTAAAATCTCACAGAATGAACTGACCCCACATTGTAGTCAGTAGTCACGCACCATCAGTACCTCCAGCACAGACACACTACAGCACCAACATACCTGAATGGCATCCGGATGTTCATCTGCTCTGCATATTTGCAGAGAGTGTCCCAAGGAGCATGGATCTTGACAAACATGATGTCATTGTTGGTGAGAGAGGGCTTTCAAGAGCAAGAAGAGGTACCAGGTTAGCTCATGCCAGTATCTAAAGCCTGTAGAACTGTATGCTTTCTCCTCCCACAGAGAAACAAATAGCAACAGCATGTGGAGTTTGGAATTACAAACTCATGCAACCACTTTGTGCGTGTTACATTTGACAAAAAAGGCAAAAGTAAAAGCAGGATTTTTGTGACAGGTTTTCTCCTCACATCAAAGCAGTACAGAGTCAGGCAGGATGTGCTTTGTGGAGAGGGTTTCTGATACATTCCTTTCAACCGGAGAATGTAGTTCAGTTTATCATACCTCCTTCTCAAGCATCAGGCCCTCAGAACGCAAGTTCCTCTCAAAGGTGCATCTCTTTTCCACTTGAGGACTTGACTTCTTGTAGACCAGGATGTAGTCGATACGCTTCATCCCATCCCTGAACAGGAGTCCTGATGAGTTGGCTTGTTTGTATTTGCTCTGCAGAGAGACATTCTTTTTTTTAGCTTCTAGGTTTCTTAATTTGAGATTTCATATCAGAAAATGGGTCTCAAATAAATCTAGATTTAAGGCATAACTCTTGATTTTGTGACCTGTCAATGTCTGCAATAGCAGTAATTTCAAGACAGGTACAAATATGGGGGTGTTTAATGGGTGTGGGTGCAGGACGGTGCTACCTGAACTGAATCAGTGCGGGCCTCTAACTTTGCACGGATGACAGGTTTCTGTATTATAAACGAATCGTCTGCCCTCGCCTTACAGGAACTAGAATCGTCTTCCCTCTCCTTACAGGAACTATAATCGTCTGCCCTCGCCTTACAGGAACTAGATTCCGACTCTTCCTCATAGAGGTCCTTGATCGTTTCTGTAAAAAAAAGACACAGCATTTACACATTGTAAATATTCTGCTTTCATGTGAATATGAAGGACTGAATAGCCTTTGAGCTGGTATTGTAGTCCTTAAGATAAACATTTCATCATGAAACCATAAATAATCTATAAGAAGCCATTAAAAAACCCTAAAAGAGAGACTTTATGCGTCAGGTAGAATGGCAGTAAAGTTAAATATTTCTGTTGTGGGAGGTCAGCTGTTGCTGGATGGTACTGTAAGCTAAGCAGCCCAGACAGATTCTTCACTGAATCAAGCTTGGTCCATATAAAAGGTATCTATGTTTGACTTGAATAGGTAGCAAGGTAACCAGTTTCACAGGACACAGCAAAACAGCTGCAGTTGAGGGAAGGTCAGTTTTGATTTGGGGAACTTGTCTTTAGACAGGGAGCAGAGAGCAAAGCCAAATCATTCCACCCTGGTTTTCATGGTCTGGAGGCTTTTGGTTTTATCAGTGTTCTCTAATCCAAAGAGGGGATTGCAGTGGAGAGCTCTTTTATCCTCTGTAGGTTGTGGGATCAGGGGAGAACGAACAGTGTCATTGATGGAGGCGGAGCTTCACAGGGTGGATAGGAACAGTCTATCCCTCATTGCCTAATATGGCTGCGGTGTCTTAGCATGGCACTAATTAAAATGATCACCATCATTACTGGGATTGTAAAGCTCATACATCTGTTCATATCTAGAGCACATAGAGTATATCATCACAGCTTATATCATAAGCCCTTAATAGATTAAATATTCCACATAACTACTCACAACAGTGTTTCTGTGGCAGATCGATTCTGATACTATTGAGGGCTCTACTCCTTAAAACACATTCGGGATGAACTTATTCTGGAATACCCACCCTCCTGTATTCGTGGCACATGCTGAATACACAGATAAAAGCGTAACTGGGATCAACTGGGATCCATGAGCATGCATGTTTATTTGCAGTCTGCATCAGTTTAGGAATTAAATAGGATTCAGCAGTACCCCCCCCCCTGTTGACTGGCCCCATTTGCAACGGCTGATCATGCTTAGACAGAGTATTTTCAGTCAAGCTCACTTGGAAAGCAAATGGTGTCTAAATTTCCTTCTACTAAATATTTCATTAAAAAGGGTGAATAATTCTTCTGTTCTCCCCAAAAGCAGTGCCATAAAGTGATGACTTGCTGCGGGCTACAACAGTTTGCCAGGATCTCTTCCTATTTCTCGCAACGTTTAATAGCCACTCCATTATAAAATGTATATGCTACATAATATAAATGTAAGCATTTCAAATCAATATGATGCATTTGCTGTCACCCACTCATTACAACGATCAATGAACATGTATATAACTGCTACAATCGCTTCTCACCACAAAAAGCATTCCAAGAGTACCCAACACACCAGCTGAGTAAATCACCATCATTATCAATCAGCATGATATTTTATTATAGGTGGTGGATACACTGAGTACTTATTCTGTGATATACGCTGACGACTCTGAACCCTTATAGAGAGTAAAACGTTTATAGATGCTCCTAACAGCACTAAACGTTGTGGTGAACAAGTCACGACCACTGCTTGACTGACTGACAAAGTGACTGACCAGCAGGGCATACAGACCAGTGGGGCATACAGACCAGTGGGGCATACAGACCAGTGGGGCATACAGACCAGTGGGGCATACAGACCAGTGTGGCATACAGACCAGTGGGGCATACAGACCAGTGGGGCATACAGACCAGTGGGGCATACAGACCAGTGTGGCATACAGACCAGTGGGGCATACAGACCAGTGGGGCATACAGACCAGTGGGGCATACAGACCAGTGGGGCATACAGACCAGTGGGGCATACAGACCAGTGTGGCATACAGACCAGTGGGGCATACAGACCAGTGTGGCATACAGACCAGTGGGGCATACAGACCTGTCTGGGGGGGGAGGACAGTGCAGGAGGAGCTGAGGCTGAGGCTGTGTGTCAGGACAGGGACAGCCTCGTGTTTGACCTCTGGACTCAGAGGCACGGACAGGAAGTGGTTGAGGTTCAGAGGGTGCGTTTGGCTCTGGGCCAGACAGGGCAAGCTGCGACGGGACGGCTTCAGTGTCTTCTCCCTCAGGATCTCACTGATGCTCGTGTGCATGCCTGGAGGACACAGGAAGAGAGGGGAGGGCATGGGAGGGCAGGGCAGGAGAGGGTAGGGCAGAGGAGGAGAGGGGAGGGGAGCGGAAGGCAGGGGAGGGGAGGGTAGGAGAGGGCATGGGAGGAGAGTGGAATGGAGTGGAGGGCAGGGGAGGGGAGGAGAGGAGAGGGGAGGGCAGGGGAGGAGAGGGGAGGGCAGGGGAGGAGAGGGGATGGCAGGGGAGGAGAGGGGATGGCATGGGAGGAGAGTGGATTGGAGGGCAGGGGAGGGGAGCGGAGGGCAGGGGAGGAGAGTGGATTGGAGGGCAGGGGAGGGGAGGGGAGGGCAGGGGAGGAGAGGGGAGTAGAGGGACGGCGTGAATCGTTCGTATCAGAGGAGTCCATCATGTGAAGGTTTACCATGATGGTCATGATGTCATTAGCATCAGCGTATTTACGACCCTTTCATCCCATCAGATAGATGGCGCTTTGTTCACGGAGGACAAAGTACGACACTCCTGGGAGGGCAACAACAGCTGCTAACAAATTACATCTGGCTTGAGCGTGATCAGGTAATCATGGTTTTGCTTAGGACAGTAAGTAGCTTCGCACGCATGACACGGTCATACGCTTCAAGGTTATTCTGACGTCATGCACAAGCACAGTATAAAAGAAAGGTAAATGTGTGTCAATAATGTTTAATGATTGACATTTCCCATTAGCAGCCACAGCGATAAAGCATCTAATTAAGACATATAAAAGCCATTTATGACAGCTGATAATCATAACAAATAGGCAACTATGGAGCCTCAACTGCAAGCCTGACCTTCACATGACTTTCCATCATGATTCTGCCGGAGCCTCGCTCACACGTTTATTCATGAAACGCACTCTAATTTTCAAACGTGCCTCTTACGCATGGAAGAGAACGTGACTCTCACCTTCAGGGAGGAAGGCTGGTAACTCCCCTCTGCAATGCTCAGCTGCATTGATAATCCTCTCTCACTCTCTCGCCCTCACCAACCCTGTGCTGAAAGGGGCTGCAATAACTCATTTTTGTCTCACTGCGTAGATTTCAGTAGGGTTTCCCTGTGTTGTTGGGTGGAACAAGATCCATTTAAAGATAAAAGTTATCCGGCCCAGGGGAAACACTCATCACACTGTTTATTCCTCTGCAGAGATATGAAATGGATGAAACTAAGTTGTGCTAAAGGCTACATGATGAATAATTGAAAAAGCTGAAAACCTGCAAGGATTGTGAGCCACATTAAAAGAATCCTCTCACAGCCAAGTCAGTCGTATTTCAGTCAACAAATTAATAGTTCTGTACAGATTTAACCCAGGTACTGGCTGATTACCAGGCATCACTCTATTTAGCTCTCAGCACTGTCAAAAGCAAAGGATGACAACCAAACACAAATACCTGCTGCACTATTTTGTAAAGACTACTGTGTCTCTCAAAACGTAATTTTCTAAACATAGCTTTTTATAGTGTGGTTATTTAGAAAGGCCTGATTCCTCCCAGCCTGATTTATGACTAAGTAATACATTAACATGAACAGTGGGCCCCGAGTCCTACAGCCAGTTGCCTGGGCTATAATTCCACTGCCTTTGTGGGTTGACAAAAGCTGCAATAACTTTCTTATTGAAATGAAATGGTCAGTTAGGGAACACAGCTCTCCAATACAACAACTATAAAACAACTCTCCTGGGCAGTATACCCCTGGTTTGGTGAAATAATGATCAAACGGTGGATATGCAAGGTAGTCTACAATCCCAGGAGACTCCAGCTAGTCTCAGCATGTCTAAAATGCTCAGATCAGTCTACAGGAGTGAGTCTTGATGATCCCAAATGACTCCCATGTTTAAAATAGTCCTACAAATTGGATGGGCTTGATATAGTGTGAACTTTCCATCATGGATATTCAATACAGAGTTGCTGCCAACTCATCTCACCACTCTACAGGGGACAGAAGATGGGTTGGGCACGAGGTTTGCCCAGATAAACACCACAGCATTGTATGTAAACATTTGATGTACAGCATGTGTGCTTCAGTTCGGCCCCACTAGCAGGACAGAAGTGTGTTTGTTTTTGAAGACACCGCATTGTATAAGTCTATAGAAATATATAAAGGGTTCATCTAACGTGCAATCCTGCTTTTAATCTGACTGTGGGCTGGACGACTGGCTAGAACTGTTTTGTCGGGAGAAAGTTAATCTTTTGTGTGTTTGCTTGTGTGCGCACACACACACACACTCACACACACACACACACACAGCAATTGTGTGTGTGTGGACATGAGCATGGATTCTGTACTATTGGTGGAGGAGACTGTGGGTGTTTGGCAGTCGAGTGTGTGTGCGAGTGAGTCGAGTGTGTGTGTGAGTGAGTCGAGTGTGTGTGTGCGAGTGAGAGTCACAGATAAAGAGACAAAAAAGGTTGGATTGGATGAGAAAGAAGATAAATAGCATGACTCTGACGTGGGGGAAAAAATAGATATTTTCTATTCTCACCACATCAGCATGACTGAGGCCCCTAACTGCAAACGTGGACACACACACACACACAAACTCAAGCTATGTTTTAGTCAGAGGGGTGGCTGGCAGTGCTTCAGGAAAGGTTATGATCCAGGAATTGAATCTTTACCGGGCGGCTTGCCTATGAGGATCTTATGATGTGAGATTAAAAATATTTTTTCATGTGCATAATGTGTTTGGTGGGGTGTTGCGATCTGCGCTTATGTGTCTGTGGGTTTATATGGGTTTGCCAAGAACTTATACATTTTTCATCAAGCAGATGGGTGTACATTTACACATACAAATATCCATCACAGTGGACAGTAGCAATTACATGTCTTATCTCATTTTTGTTTTATAGATCGGACAGAAATATCTTCAAAGGTTAATCAGAAAATACACGATGGATGGATTCTTTGAATGATCCAGGGTGGATATGTAAACACAGGCACTACCTAAATTAGTCAGGATAGAGTCCGATACCACCACAATTGAACCCTGCCCTTCCATTGGCACAGCCTGAATAAGAAGCTAAGCCAAAATCTACAGGGAGCTTCTTTTCTAGAAGGGATGTTGCAGATAGCAACACGATGCTGTGAATTCAGGTCAGTGGGCTCTTTCCCACAATTCCTTCATGTTCCCTTATGAAGCATAAATTGAATTATTCATCTGTACTCAGTCTCAGCCTGAGTCTTACCACTTAAGAGTGGAGCACTTCCCATCGGGATATTTTTAGGTGTCTCGTTCCCTGACACGGGGCATATAAGGGTATCCCAACTGCAGGGATACATAGAGAGACAGGTACATCAAGATTACAGCCTGGAGGCAGGAAGAAATACAACTTCTACAGAGGAAACCATTTTTAAGCCATTTGTGTTGTTTTCTTATATCCTGCTTGGCACGATATAATAATACAGACTCTGTCGTGTTCAAAGGGAGGTCTTCCTGTTTTATCAGAGAGATGGAATCTTGAAGTTGGCATAACAGTACTTAACATAACAGTAACAATTATAATATCAAACAAATGACATTGCAAAAAAAACACAGTTTTAAGCAATCAAATGGGCGATGTGAAAAGACTATTATTTGCAGAGTAATTACATTTATCCTCCAGACAGAGAGTTTCTTGGCTGAAGGCTATCACATGTTGCTTGGTGGTCTAACCATGAACGCATCCAAGCCCAGATGGTTTATAGGCCTCTGAACTCTGAACAGTCTTATACAAATTTGGCATAATCTCCTATTGCCTCATTTCAGAGGATTAAACATCTGGATTCTCCCCTCAGTCTGTGCCTTTTAATATCTGTGTCTACGTCACAGCTTCCCTCCGTGCCCTCCTACAGAGAAGTATGTTATGTCCCTGGATTGGTTGTGATTCTTACTACTACAAAAGGATTTTCTGCAAAGCCTCAGGTCCATGTAGTTAAAACCGTATTAAAATTCTGTATACCTGCCCTTCAGCAAACCAAGTACATATCATAGTCAGAGGAAGATATTGTTTTTGCCAAAATGTGTACAGTATTCAGAATTTGTAAAGAAAACGTTATGTTAGCTAAACCACAGAGAGTAGGATTCACCATTCTTTCACCTCATGCTTCAAAGAATAATTATGAATTATATCTATATCTATTAAACCATCTGTCTGATTACATAAGAAAACAGGTGGCCTGCTTGTGGATGTGGGGGTGCTGGGTAATCAAAAGTTCAGGCAGTCCTTCACTGAACACATGCCACAAAATTAAACAAATATTCATTATTTCAACATTTAATATGTTCCTTTGTATTTTTTTTTCTTTCTTTCAAGGCTACATCTCAAATAAGTCCAAATGTTTCCTTCTTTTGATATATTTGTCGGTGGATTGCTAATGTAGTGATCATCAATCATGCTATCCGTGAATAAAGTTGCCATCATTTCTCTGCATAAGCACTAAATCCACCAGTGAGATCTCATGAGCCAGCTAGAAAAACAGAACTCCTTATTTCCAAAAAAAGGAGTGCTTTTCAGCAGTACAGATATCATCACTAAGGACAACTCTAGAACAGAACTCTGAATACACATGCAATAATGAACTGCAACTACTAGAATCGACCTAATCCTCTTTAGAGAGCCAGACTTTCCATGATCAATATCAGAGACAGTGTTATTGTTTTAAAGCAGAATTCTTTTCTACTGTGCATTACCTCACACAATAAAGGGGTCAAATGTGCCAAACTGAGCAATAATTTCATTTCCTCCAATCAACCATGCCGTGGGCACCTAACATCAGTGGCAGTAGATCTCTACATATTTACAGATGAGAGAAAACTAAAAGGGGAAAACTTGCAGGCTCTTGACAAAACAGACATATGCTACTCAGACCTGGAGTTTGACTAAGCTGTATTTCTTGCCAGCTTTCTTTCCAAAACAGTGTTAGATGGATACCAGCATAAAGTGGAGATTGATGCTGCCACTCACATTAACTTTGAATGTTTATTTTCCATTAGATTACAGATAAATCAATTATCTGCAGTATCAACAGCATGGCTGGTGCTATATTATACAAACACAACCACTCAGCCTTTAGGATGCTGTTGTTCCAAGATGATGCATGGTTTGAGCATCTCTAGTGTTCTCTTGCTGCTTGTATTGGATGAAAGTAAGAAATCGTAGTGTTTTGGAGGTATTGTCATTGCGAACTGTCATGTTCATTTCAAACCTTTTAATCTCAATCTAATTTAATTTTACTGTGGGTACAATTACAAATGTAATGGAAATTAACTTCAGATAAAAGATAGACT
The DNA here is from genome assembly GCF_963692335.1 of Osmerus eperlanus. Lineage (NCBI taxonomy): Eukaryota > Metazoa > Chordata > Actinopteri > Osmeriformes > Osmeridae > Osmerus > Osmerus eperlanus. Next base: position 21,188,624 of record NC_085022.1, on the reverse strand, counting down.
ACTGTAAAAAACAACAACTAAGAAATACTTAAGGAAACTGAACATTTCAGTGCAGGGTCATGGAAGTAATGTAGTAAGTGTCATCGTGTTATATTAAGCACACAGACAATTACAAGATTTCGGTATTAAAATAATGTCTTTCAAATCGCAGCATCGCATAACTACTCAATACACAGATCTCGGACATGTCTGTAAAACAGTTTCGTCATTTTACCGTGGGCCAACTCACGACAACTCACAACAATGCTATGCGTCACATAGCATACAGTTCTAACCCGTGTCAACATAGGTGCATTATCGTTCCAGAACACATTTCGCAAACTATAAACAAGGTAAAAAAGTACTCGTGACTACGTAAAGACCCGACTAACGAAACGAACAGCATCGTAACTACAAACCTTTTTGCTGCTTGAAGGACTGAATAGACCCCGAATGATGCACCATTGCGCCGTTTGATTGATTTCCACAGAAAATTATATTCCTTATTTTGAACAGCAATATTGCTGAATACATGTGAAACTATAGTGGGATTGCGTTGGTGGTCTTGCAGTTTCCGTCCATACCCAACGATTTCTAGAGCGATGCGCAAACCCTCAACACCTGTCTAAGCTCCGCATGCTCCCCCATCCATGGCTGTTGTCATGGTAACGTACTGTAGAGGAGGTCCTACGTTGGACAATTTTTCTTGATCAGTGAGGACCTCGATTATTGCTCCAAATACATGAGCTGTCCCGTCAAAATAGCTAAGGACAGCTTTCAAGGCGCAAAGAGAACCTTAGACTATAATCTCGAAGTGGACGTGTATTCAACAGTCAAATTTGCTTTTAAAAACACTCACTGGTCTCTTTATTAGGTACACCTGTATAACTGTATTTCGGCATGTGGATATGGTATGGTCAAGATAATCCAGTGAAGTTCAACCAAAGCGTCAGATGTGGAAGAAAAGTTTCTAAAAGTGATTTTGAAACTTTGCATGATCAGATGCAGAGGTCAGAAGAGAATGTCCAGACTGGTTCGAGTCAAACGTGTCCCGTATAGGCTTAGACCTTACTCCATGGCCAGGGTTCAATTCCAGAGTGGGTCATTTGATGCATGTCATCCCCTCTCTCTCACTCCCTGCCTGTCTCGACTGTCACTATCAAAATCGAAAAAGCAAAACATATATATAAAAAAACAAAAGGCAACTAAAATAACCACTTGATCCAACCAAGGTACCTGTATGGCGAAGAGCTTCTCTGGATGCACGACACATCGAAGCTTGAAGCAGATGGGCTTGACCAGAGGAGCACACTGGGTACCACTCCTCTTAGCTAAGAACAGGAAACGGTGGCTACAATTTGCACGGGTTCACCACAATGGGACGATAGAAAACTGAAAAAACTTGCCTGGTCTGATGAGTCACGATTCCTGCAGTAACATTCAGATGGTAAAGTCAGAATTCAAGCTGGTGGTGGTGGTGGTGGTGTGAGGGATGATATTTTCTTGGCACACTTATGGCCCCTTGGTTCCAAATGAGCAGTGTATAAATGCCAAAGCTTTCCTGTTCCTGAGTATTGTTGCTGACCATGTTCATTCCTTTATGACCACATACCCATCTTCTAATGGCTACTTCCAGCAGGATAATGTGCCATGTCACAAAGCTCACTGTCCGCTTCTAATTTTTAATTAAATTATTTTGGTGCAGCGCCAAAATTGTGGAACTCCTTACCATTGCATATGCCCCAGTCGGACTGCATCTGCCCATTTAAAAATCGTACAAAAACGTATCTGTTCAGAATAACTTTTACTGATTAGTAGTAGTGTTTGTGTTTCTATACTGTTTAGTTCATGTGTTTTATGATGTACGGTGTCTTTGAGTGCCTTGAAAGGCGGATAAAAATAAAAGGCATTATTATTATTATAATCTCAAACTGTTTTTGTTTGTTTTTTTAAACATCTTGGTTCACTGTACTAGTCTCCACAGTCACCAGATCTCAATCCGATAGAACACCTAATCTGGTGGCATTGGAGATTCGCATCATGGATGTGCAGTCGACTTCATGTCAACATAGACCAAAATCTCAAAGTTTACTAGAACATTAGTCAGGGTGAGAGAGCACCTGTTAATAATCAATACACCTGTATTTATTTCAAGTAGACACCTGTGTGGCAATACTTCTATGTAGACCATTGCAACATACTACAAACATCCACTCATTCAGAATCATAAACGTGCTTTAACTGTTTTTTGTTGTTTTTTTCAAAAATTAATTCCACAATGGTCATTGATCTTATCTCTTCTGGGACAGAACAGCTGGATCCCTCCAATCAGAAGTGATTTAATGTTGGTCATTGTCACAAAGGAAGGTGGAGCCTAGTCACCTCCGTTTCATTCTTTGGCAGTCACATGATCATTACCTGTTCAAGGGCATACCCATTACCGATACGTAGTCTCAATAGCCCAACGATTCCATTCAAGTCTGCCTACTTTGAGAATCTCTGTCTGTGGTCTGTGGTCTGTGGTCTGGAGTCACAGACATTAATACCATCTGCTTCCTCACAGCTCAGCAGGTCCCTTCTCTTCCCACTGCTGTGGTATTTATGGAGGACTGGTGGGAAATGTAGCGCATGCCACCTTGCTACATTTCACTCGGCAATGCAATTATGTCTCAGCTTCTGGGCCAATAATTACATAAATAAGTAGCTCTTAAAAAGTGACTCCTTAAAAAACAGAAACCTCTGCCACTTTCTATCTTTTCATTTACACATGTAGGTCAGGTGTTTGTGCAAGTTTCAGGAAAGGTTTTACTGCCATCTAGTGTTTCACGTGGTCATGATGCGCTACAACATCTAGTGCAGTAAGTTGACTCTCCAGATGGTTTTTTACACATATCCAGAGCCATGCACTGGGGAGGCACATGGGCATTTTATTAGTACATGTAATAACGCATAATAAGGCTTATTCGACCTTGATTTACACATCTGGAAAGATCAAAACAGTCCCCACCACAAAAAGAAAGAGCAGAAAAGATTGGAATATTCGGCGTTACATTTTGTGAGCTCACCATTTGGCCTTTCAATTTTACTCGCTCACATTTTTGGCCCTGTTTCTTTGCCAAATCAGGCTCAAAATGATTTTCAATGCCGGACAGAGATTTTCAGGCAAGGCAGGAGGGGGATGGGGCGGGGCTTTGGGGGGCGGGGTCCCTAGACCAGAATCCTCTCAACTGATTGGCTAGCGAACCGTGCGCTTGCTTCAGTTGATCCCTGTCAGTCAGTTCATATTCAGTTTTTCACTTGCAAATCTTTTAGACCCTATTTTACCTTCATACATAAGATACCATCCAAATTGCTCTTCAGAATAAAAGGCACAAAATGAATCTTCATTTGAAAAAGAGCTCGAGTCCATCAGGCAAATTGCTGACATTTTCCACATAATGCCTTTAAATTGATTTAAAAAATGTAGTTTCCTGTTGAAATAGTCTTCATTCTCAGCAGCACCCATAGCCACAGGACAACATATCAAGCCATCTAAAAGCATTACCATTGATGTCTCTCTCTAGCACTCAGTGTTAAGAGTGCAATTTGCTGATATGGCTATTTTACTAGCTCAGAGTAACCTGACAGAACCTCTCATACACTTCCTTTCAGACAGGTATCACAGAGCTGGGCATTGTTGACTCCTCTCTGTCTCCTGTGTTTATCCCAGAGTTCATGCCATCCTGACACTGGCCAAGGGGATGCAACAGCGAAGGGAGACCGGGTGGCTGGCTAAACAGAGACGGAGGGAGGAAGAGAGGGAAAGAAAAGAAACGAGAGACTGGAGAGAGAGAGAGATTGTGAGAGTGAGAGAGATAGAGAAAGATGGACAGTTCTAGAGAAACAGAGAGAGAGAGAGAAAGAGAAACAAAGAGAGAGAGATATAGACAATGCTAGTGAGGCAGACACGTAGAGAGAGAGAGAGAGAGAGAGAGAGAGAGAGAGAGAGAGAGAGAGACAGAGAGAGAGAGAGAGAGAGAGAGAGAGAGAGAGAGAGAGACTTCATGCCATCCTGACACTGGCCAGGGGGATGCAACAGCGAAGGGAGACCGATGACAAACAGCGTCATTGTCGGTCTTGTCACGGCGTCGTCAGTTTTATAGCACAGCGGTTAGGCTCTACTGAAAACGCAAGAGGCCATCTTGGATTCCTTGAGAGAGACTCACCCGAGTCCAGCTCGGTATCCCCAGTGTGAGCGCTGGTGTCCAGAGAGGAGCTCCAGGAGACTGAATGGCTCAGGCAGGGCTGTGGAGGAACAGGTGTGGCCCCTCTGGCCCCTGGGTCCTGCTGCACCAGTAACGGCTGGGTGAGATGGCTCTCCTCGTGACATGCTTCTGCAAAAGAGGAGCCATACATACCTGTTCTTTCAGGGTATTTTTCTTTTGTTTTCTTATTGTAGCTAGAAACTTCTCCTGAGAACTGCTTAACTGAATATATTTAACTCATATATCATCTTTCCTATGAAAACCTAAAGGATTACGTGGTGAATATGTTTAGATACAGCAGCCCAAACAGGAGACCACAGTAATACTCCTCGTATTGCTGGACTCATAAATGTTTAACACTTATCAAAAAGACTTTGATACATGACACTAATGGAGGACAATAGGTCTTTCTAATAACTTGGCTTCCTAATCAACTCTTATCTCATACATACATTCATAAGTACTTTGAACTTTCCAACTGCTAAAATATTTACAGTGGCAGTACACTTAGGGAATAACCATTGCAAACATAGGGGCTCATTATAGTTTAAAACATGTTTTCAGATATTTTACTTGCTCAACATTTCCATGGTTGACCATAGTTGTAGATATGTTGTGCCAGACATTGAAATTCTAAAATGTAATTTCTTTTGCATTTTCCCCCACCAAATTAGGAAAGGCTTACATCCATGAAAACATCATATACAGACCAATTTCAGGTCTGACCTGTACCTGGGTCAAAACCTGTCGTGCAGGTTTGACACGCAGGTCACGTCCTTTACCAATACAAAAATAGTCCCAATACCAGATGTTTGGCCTAAGGTAGGCCTACCAAATCTTTGGGCCACTAAGAACACGCCATAGGACTTCTTGCATGCAATCCTTGCAAATCTATCTTTGTAAATCACATAGTAATTAAAACTCATTTTATTCATGACATCATATGTATGTTTTGTTTTACTTTTATTTAGCCCTTGTAAGCACTGCCGCAAGGTCTGAGTCCACAAACATCATTATGGGCACCTGGATGTGTTGATGAGTCTACATCCTCCCACTCTGAGAGGACGTAATGATCATCTCTATGTTCGGCCTCATTAGGCTCGCGGAAACGAGATGCCTCTGAAATGGAGGCACAGCGTGACTCAGACCTGCTCACAGAGGTATGACTTATTTTGCAAAGCATTCAGGAAAAATATTTTATAAACAAAGCCCTGAAGGATCAACAATCACATCTCCCTCTTGAGTCTCCTCAGATGTGGTTGAAATGAGGAGACCGTGTAAAATGATGATTTCAAGAGCATTTGTCATTAATGGTACTTGAATCAAACATGCTCGATGTCTACTGTACAGTTAAAAGTTTGCCATTAGCAAATATCGATTGGTGAGAGGGAAAATCCTTTGAACTTCCTGGTACATGAATAATCTATTCAAAATATACAATTTTGGTTGGGACTTAAGACACACATTTCCGCTGCACTCTATTTAGGCCTAAATGGCAATATGGTTTAAGTGTGTGCATGAATCATAGCAATGAGTAACAGTGAAAACATTAGTTTGAAACAGCCTAAGTGACTGCATTCAACCTACTCTAGAAACATGACAGCATACTCTTTAACTTGTTTATTATCATGAAATAGCAATCAATATTGCAATTAAACATTTTAACATTGCAACCACTGAGTTGATCAACATCACTCTGTGTAGTGTTATTGTGTTGTGTATTATTGAAAGAAACAATGATTTCATCGAGTATTATATCGCCATAACTATCAATGTCACTCTGCCTGAACTTGAGTTACTTTCGTGGTGTAATTGAGATGATTTCCCTTTACATCAAATATGTCAACCTGATGGACAGATTTATAAAATCGAACTATTTGGTGTTTTGAGTTTTTACGAAGTAGAAACAACTTCATTTGTATTGTATGCATTAAATAATAATTTTACAATGTAATACTACAACTTTGACACTGACAGACCCGTGGATGTATCTCTATAAAAGCCTCGCAAAACAGCCTGTTTTACTCGTTTTAGTCTCACCGCAAAAACAATAGGCTACGGCATTAACACATTTTACACATATACTGACTCTGGCACATTATATTTCGTATTTGTCCAAATGTCTATAAACAAACCAACCCAGGATTGTTTACTCGAGCATCACATTATCCATAATTAACAAGTAGATACACGTTACCACCTGCTCTCTTGCTTTTGGGCGGTGGGACAACTTCTATAAACTGTATTCTACCTAACTTTGAAATTTAAAGTTAGCGATTCCCACAGAAGAGAAAGGTAAATAGCATTCTTCGGATCTCAAGCTAATTAACCTACCTGAGAAACTACCGAAGACGACATGGCATTTAACTTCCATAGCGTGTCTCTGTCCTCTAGCTATTCATCGGATGATTGCTAAATGATTCCAAACAGTGAACCATTATGACCGCCCCATGAAGCTACGCACTGGCGCTTGGCCCTTTGACATGACTGGGATGCATGGGTGGAGTTTCAATCCCGATTGGGTCAAGTATGATATTAAAATAGGCTACAGTTATTAGGCCTATTATGTTGGTTTAATAGTGTGGTACTTTCTGGGGAAAACGGCACCAAACTCATGAAACATTAACTCATAAAAAATGCCAAAGTGAGGATAATCAGAATGGTTAGGGTTACTTGACTAATTAATGATGAATTAATTACTTGATTAACGGCCGTATACCCAGAGCTAGGATTAGTGAGTTAAGAAGAGTTTGTTGTATCACCCGATGCATGACTCTCTGGATTGGCACCCCCTCGCGGGAGCGCGCGCGAATCAGAGAGTGAAGGATTTCGTCTTGATATCGCAACCAAACAAAGGGGAAACAGAAGTCTCACATTATACTTTCTTTGTTATAGAATTCAAGAGAAGAATGTCGGTTATCTGTGTAAATATCAGATGCTATTTTCAACACAAAATCCTTAAAATTCGTCATTCAAACCATATATACGATATATAATAGATAATGGGATTAATAGCATTATGGGAGTCAGGTGGCTGAGCGGTTAGGGAATCGGGCTAGTAATCAGAAGGTTGCCGGTTCGATTCCCCAACAGTGCTAAATGACATTGTGTCCTTGGGCAAGGCACTTTACCTCGGGGGGGGGAATGTCCCTGTACTTACTGTAAGTCGCTTTGGATAAGAGCATCTGATAAATTTAAATGTACATAATGCGGGAGTATAGGGAAGAAACGTATGCAGGGGGAGAGCATTTCATGGCAGGCCTTGTTTTCCATTTGATGTAAGTGCAATGCACTCCCTGCTAACACTCACTAGGAAAGGGTTACATGCCTGAAACTTACTGTGGTTACTCATACTAGTACCCTCAGTGTACAGTAAGAATCATTTGATGCTGGGATATACAGAACAGACAATAGAGGGGGGTGCATTTCACAACAGGCTTAATGCACCCCCTGCTAACCCTGACTAGGAAAGTGTCACTTGAAATTACCTGAAACTTACTGTGGTTACTCATACTAGTGCCCTCAGTGTACAGTAAGAATCGTTTGATGCTGGGATATACAGAACAGACAATAGAGGGGGGTGCATTTCACGACAGGCTTGTTGTATTCCTTCTTGCCATGAAATGCACCCCATGCTAACTCTGATTAGGAAAGTGTCACATGCCTGAAACCTACTGTGGTTACTCATACTAGTGCCCTCAGTGTACAGTAAGAATCATTTGATGCTGGGATATACAGAACAGACAATAGAGGGGGTGCATTTCACAACAGGCTTGTTGTATTCCTTCTTGCCATGAAATGCACCCCCTGCTAACACTGACTAGGAAAGTGTCACATGCCTGAAACTTACTGTGGTTACTCATAGTAGTGCCCTCAGTTTACAGTAAGAATCATTTGATGCTGGGATATACAGAACAGACAATAGAGGGGGGTTCATTTCACAACAGGCTTAATGCACCCCCTGCTAACCCTGACTAGGAAAGTGTAACATGCCTGAAACTTACTGTGGTTACTCATACTAGTGCCTTCAGTGTACAATAAGAATCATTTGATGCTGGGATATACAGAACAGACAATAGAGGGGGGTACATTTCATGACAGGCTTAATGCACCCCCTGCTAACCCTGACTAGGAAAGTGTTACATGCCTGAAACTTACTGTGCTTACTCATACTAGTGCCCTCAGTGTACAGTAAGAATCATTTGATGCTGGGATATACAGAACAGACAATAGAGGGGGGTGCATGTCACGACAGGCTTGTTGTATTCCTTCTTGCCATGAAATGCACCCCCTGCTAACCCTGACTAGGAAAGTGTCACATGCCTGAAACTTACTGTGGTTACTCATACTAGTGCCCTCAGTGTACAGTAAGAATCATTTGATGCTGGGATATACAGAACAGACAATAGAGGTGGGGGCATTTCACGACAGGCTTGTTGTATTCCTTCTTGCCATGAAATGCACCCCCTGCTAACTCTGACTAGGAAAGTGTTACATGCCTGAAACTTACTGTGGTCACTCATACTAGTGCCCTCAGTGTACAGTAAGAATCATTTGATGCTGGGATTTATAGAACAGACAATAGAGGGGGGTGCATTTTAGGACAGGCTTGTTGTATTCCGTCTTGCCATGAAATGCACCCCCTGCTAACTCTGACTAGGAAAGTGTCACATGCCTGAAACTTACTGTGGTTACTCATACTAGTGCCCTCAGTGTACAGTAAGAATCATTTGATGCTGGGATATACAGAACAGACAATAGAGGGGGGTGCATGTCATGACAGGCTTGTTGTATTCCTTCTTGCCATGAAATGCACCCCCTGCTAACCCTGACTAGGAAAGTGTAACATGCCTGAAACTTACTGTGGTTACTCATACTAGTGCCCTCAGTGTACAGTAAGAATCATTTGATGCTGGGATATACAGAACAGACAATAGAGGGGGGTGCATGTCACGACAGGCTTGTTGTATTCCTTCTTGCCATGAAATGCACCCCCTGCTAACCCTGACTAGGAAAATGTTACATGCCTGAAACTTACTGTGCTTACTCATACTAGTGCCGTCAGTGTACAGTAAGAATCATTTGATGCCGGGATATACAGAACAGACAATAGAGGGGGGTGCATTTCACGACAGGCTTGTTGTATTCCTTCTTGCCATGAAATGCACCCCATGCTAACTCTGATTAGGAAAGTGTAACATGCCTGAAACTTACTGTGGTTACTCATACTAGTACCCTCAGTGTACAGTAAGAATCATTTGATGCTGGGATATACAGAACAGACAATAGAGGGGGGTGCATTTCACAACAGGCTTAATGCACCCCCTGCTAACCCTGACTAGGAAAGTGTAACATGCCTGAAACTTACTGTGGTTACTCATACTAGTGCCTTCAGTGTACAATAAGAATCATTTGATGCTGGGATATACAGAACAGACAATAGAGGGGGGTGCATTTCACGACAGGCTTGTTGTATTCCTTCTTGCCATGAAATGCACCCCATGCTAACTCTGATTAGGAAAGTGTAACATGCCTGAAACTTACTGTGGTTACTCATACTAGTACCCTCAGTGTACAGTAAGAATCATTTGATGCTGGGATATACAGAACAGACAATAGAGGGGGGTGCATTTCACAACAGGCTTAATGCACCCCCTGCTAACCCTGACTAGGAAAGTGTAACATGCCTGAAACTTACTGTGGTTACTCATACTAGTGCCTTCAGTGTACAATAAGAATCATTTGATGCTGGGATATACAGAACAGACAATAGAGGGGGGTACATTTCATGGCAGGCTTAATGCACCCCCTGCTAACCCTGACTAGGAAAGTGTTACATGCCTGAAACTTACTGTGCTTACTCATACTAGTGCCCTCAGTGTACAGTAAGAATCATTTGATGCTGGGATATACAGAACAGACAATAGAGGGGGGTGCATTTCACGACAGGCTTGTTGTATTCCTTCTTTCCATGAAATGCACCCCCTGCTAACTCTGACTAGGAAAGTGTCACATGCCTGAAACTTACTGTGGTTACTCATACTAGTGCCCTCAGTGTACAGTAAGAATCATTTGATGCTGGGATATACAGAACAGACAATAGAGGGGGGTGCATTTCACGACAGGCTTGTTGTATTCCTTCTTGCCATGAAATGCACCCCCTGCTAACTCTGACTAGGAAAGTGTCACATGCCTGAAATTTACTGTGGTTACTCATACTAGTGCCCTCAGTGTACAGTAAGAATCATTTGATGCTGGGATATACAGAACAGACAATAAAGGGGGGTGCATTTCACGACAGGCTTGTTGTATTCCTTTATTTATTTCATTGACTTAAACAATAAGAGTAATATTTCCTATCTTAAAAAAGGATTTGATGGTGAGAACATTTCTTTTGATGTTGATACTTAGTTGATACATGGTTTTTAGTACTTGTCTTTTGTAGGCTGTAGGCATGTGAACCTTTGGTCCCTTTTCAGGACAGCTGATAGCCTATTCTGGATCAGAAGGCTGTTGTTTTCGACCTGTCTGAGTAACCCACCCTACGCGCAGGCTAACTGCATTAAAATCTCATGCCTTTGAACCTATCCATTAGTATTAAGTATTCCATAACAAAGACAGTATAATGTGATACTTCTGTCTCCCCTTCGTTTGATTGCGATATCAAGACGAAATCCTTCACTCTTTGATTCGCGCGCTCCCACGAGGGGGTGCCAATCCAGAGAGTCATGCATCGGGTGATACAACACCGGGAAGTGGATATTTATATATCGGTAATTGTTTTGTTGAGTAATTGGCCGCTGAAATCACACTCCCGAACAGTAAGTGGCGGTAATGCGCCTCTCAATGTTGGTTGCAATCTGCCATTTCAATGGAAAGACGAAGAAAAAGAGCCACACAGAGCTACTACCGATAGCACTACAGTAACACTCTCCAGGGCAAATACAAAATGACTAGACGTTGGAACAAGAGGTTAGCATTAGCAACTTAATTATTAGCTGCATATCTAGCTTGCAATTATTTTGATAGTAGTGTCGCTACAAATCTAGGCTTAAGCGAAGACCTGGTAAAGAGGAGTGAGTTGAGTGAGACACCTCAGCTTGTTACAGTAGCTAGTATTAGAGTTAGCCTACTAGTAGCCAGCTAGTGTAGTTAGCTAGCACACTTGTTGTTGCTGTACAAGCTGCTGATGCTGTCGGCATTGAGTGTCTAACCCAAACCATACGGTACCGTTCGCTTGATAAAACAGGCTAGCTTCTTTTCTTGCTAGCTACATAACTTAGTAGCCAAAACTTGTCTGTTTCTTGGCTAGATTTGTAAATTGACGAACGAATTTAGCTCAAGCACCAGCTAGCACTAGCTGATACAGTATCATCACAGTTAGCTAACTAGCTAATGTAATACAACTGACATTGAGTTGATCACGTTTGCTGAAATACCCAAGTATGGGAATGTGCTTACCGTGCCTTGGAGGAGCTCCAGACGACGTCGTGGTGACTCCTGATCCAGTAAGTTGAAGTTTCAAGGCGTACAGCAGCTTTTAAACAGAGCCTAATTTAGCATTATTCATGTAGGTTAGTCTAGGCTACTACACCTTGCAAGTTCTACCATTTCTGTGCGTGACATAACTTGTTATTAAACTATTAACCAGATTGGCAAACTTACCAAAAGTTAAATTTGCTCTGCCATTCTGATTTTAGTTTATATAAACAGGTCACATTTTTGAGTACCGTTTTAATGAGACGCATCCACTCTTATGTCTGAAACGGTGGCAGTGTTAGTGTGTGACTTTTTTATTTGCTTTTTAGGAGATGAGACGACGGCAATTAGCAGAAGCAGCAGAGAAGAGGCAGAAGGAGGTAGGTTGGTTGGGCATACCGCCACTTTATAAATAATAATGACAACCTTATAACATCTCTAAAACATTTCCCTAATCCCTTGTAGAAAATGGTCCTTTGGGAGGACTTCGGATGTTTAATTTAATTTGTTCAGAGGAAGAAGTGTTGAGAAGGGGTGAAGGTTGAAGTGGTTTCCAGATTCCACCTAACGTTAGGTGGGGAAAGCTGAACCTATTGGCAAGTCTACAACCAGTGGACAACTTTACTAGCCAACACATAAATAGAGCTAGCTAGAATGCAAAATATTTTAAAAGATGTCAAACTTCAAAACGACCTGATGTATACAATATTTTTCTAGCAGCGGGGTATTTACAATGTGAGTTGATGTACAACAGTGCTTTGCAATCATTCAGTTGAGTTCAATTAGTTTTTGCCTTTGCGAGACAGCTGCAAGATCGCGACCAGGAGAAAATCTATTTGGCCAATCTCCAAGCTATTCGTTTGTGCCTCAACCACAGTGGTTTAGACCATCAGTACTATGAGGAACTACGGGCATGGTTGAAGTTAGCCCATGATAGATGGTGATAGACATGTGGTTCACCCAGTCACCTGCCAAGTGCCTGCCCTATTCCAAACAGTTTCCAAGGACAACTTCCCAGATGGATATGTGTAACAAACCATCTGGTGTTCAGGTGCCGTTGAAACCTTAACAATGGATGCAGTGGTAAATCACATTGGAGTTCTTATGATGTGGTGGGTATTTTTGTACCATTGTCCAGAAATACCCCAGTCACAGACGAATGTCTCCACATACAAAATTATCAAGGTAAGAATGTGTAGAATCCCAAGGATTAGCAGTTTTTTTGGCAGTTCAACCCTTTCAAAGCTGGTTCCTCCTCGGACATTTGTTATTCACGCAATAGTATCTAACTAATTTAAATCGCCACCCCTTCTCAACTTTAGTCTTATCATGCGTTGCACTTGAACGTGAAAGTTTACCTCTTTTTTTGTCACACAGAAACATTGTATGTTGAATGAATACAATATCCAGAAAACGATACACAAAGCATGCTGTTAATGACAGCACACAACACCATCAATACTGCGGCTTCCACATTCATGGCTGACTATATGTGCAAGCTGTTCTTTCCAGATACATTTGTTTAATTGGCATGATATCACAACTTTATCTACCCGACATTATATCAGTATGTCAGGCCAGGTCTTGCTTACGATGCATGTCAAAGCTGTAGCAATAGTATTTGTGTTTATCAAAGTCAAGATTATTATACACATTCAAAGTCAAAAGTTCAAGATCATTTCTATTGTCCTTTAACTTTTATCTTATTTCAGACAACCTATAGGGGGGTCAAAAACCCAGAAGGAGTTGAGAGAAAGAAAAAGAAACAGGAAGAAATTGAGAAACAGGCGATGAACACTTCCAGTTCCGGGGGTGGAGGGCTAAAGGTTAGTCCTAGAATCATCGAACACACCTGTTATAACCATAGATAGATAGTCTTACTAGATGTCTTACGGCGGAGTCTAGAACGTCCGCACATGGCGGCCATCTTGCTACAGTCAACTCGCTCACCCATAACATTGTGTTGATGCTACATGTACTTTTTAAATGACCATAACTTGCTCAATTTTCAACCGATTTTGAAACGGTTTGGTTTGTTATCAACGTCAGAGATGTCGTTATGCCACTGCATACTTCTATTCTATTTTTTTTTTAAATAACATAATTATTCATAAGTATGCAGTGGCATTCCGACATCTCTGACGTTGATAACAAACCAAACCGTTTCAAAATCGGTTGAAAATTGAGCAAGTTATGGTCATTTAAAAAGTACATGTAGCATCAACACAATGTTATGGGTGAGCGAGTTGACTGTAGCAAGATGGCCGCCATGTGCGGACGTTCGACTCCGTTGTCCGGCAACGCGGACGAGACATCTAGTGTTTATATATATCTATGGTTATAACCATGAACATTTGTAATCATTTATGTTGTCGTAATAGAAAGCCATTTTAAAAGTTGCTTTCATATGGCCAATCAGTTCCTTAATCAAGTGTTTGTGCAGTGGCAGGTGGGCTGAGGACATTAATGGAGAAGACCTTGAAGTCTGCAAGTACACTAAGGGTGGTTCAACATGCAGCATTGCTACCAGTCGACTTGAATAAACCTTTGAGAAGCTATCTGTTCTGAACCTTTCATAGGCACATGCTTAGAAAAGTGTTTGCCCGTCTCTTACGGAAAGAACCTTCTTGCCTGATATTCTAGGTGACATTTTGGGACTTGACTAACTAATGCCAAGACACAAGCCAATCAGTTGAACAGTGAAACACCCAGGGCACATACCCTTGCTTTGGAAATCTTTCTTACACATCCATAAACAGAAGCAGTTAGCTTGCTTGTCAAAGTAAACACTACAGCTTTTATACCACAGTGCTTTTGTAATTTTCATACTACAATTTTAGTAATATTTGCATCAGTTTGCATATTTATATTTTACTTTTAAAATGTATAAGCTATGAAGAATATTCAACGACCGTGGTCCGAATACAACATTTTAATTGTAAATTGCTGAAAAGTAATGTTTACAGTTGCATCTCACTGCTTGTTTTGACATGTGACCTTCCCAATATAATACACCTTTTGCTTTAGTGTTTTGGTTTTCTTATGATTGTGCAATATTAGTTATATATTTAGTTTATCAGTATTAAAATCTTGTATGAAGCATATGCCTGCTTCATTTGATTGAGGGTGAAGTTGTAACTGTGGAATACCAGGTTAACCCTTGTGTTATCTTCGGGTCATTCTGACCCATCAGTCATTGTGACCCACCGTCGTATTGCGACAACTTTACCGCATACAAAAACAAAGTGAAGCATTTTCATTTAACCGTCGGGTTGTCTCAGACCCCCCACATTGCAAAGGTTAAAAGAAAATTATTTTTATTTGTTTTTGTATTGGGTAAAATTGGGTAAACACAACGATGGTTCGTTATGAACCTTTGGGTCATGTGACCCGAAGGCAGCACAAGGGTTAAGACCAAATATTTGCTGGTGCATGGTTGGTGGTGATGGCAACACTTGTGCAGTGATGGTAATGGATTGAGATTGCCTCCAGTAAGACGCTGCTGAAATGGAAGGAAAACATTTCTGAAACGTTGTGTGCACTTGAATTATCTTGTACCTTCCTTGAGTGCTTTTCCTCTTAAACTTAATCTCCTGATGCTTAAGGTGCTTCTGCTGTTTGCAAGGCAGGAAGTCAACCCATTGTAATTTGTTTAAATAAATTAAATTGCAGTCCGAATTACATTCAGTTCAGTATGTTGTTGCTCTTATTGATTCTGGATCTCTTAGAATGCTGTTCCCTACTGTCTTCAGTGGCTGGTTGTGTTTGTTCTGGTTCTGAGGAACAGGGATTCATCTTCATTTGCAGGAGTGGCTGAGAAGATGAAACTCACAGGCAGGGCTCGCAACAACAACAAAATCCTCACCCGTCCCAAAGTGCCAAATTAACTCTCCAAAACATCACCAAAATGTAAAAATTCTTGTGTTTTTGACATTCTGACACGGGGCTAGGTTATTTGCAACACTAAATAAAAATCCATACAGTCGCGGGGCTCAAATAAATGTCTGAATTTCAATGTGAATACATACACACTTTGAGACATACACACTACAAACACAATTTTCTTGCTTGTTTCATGGTGAGGATAGTCACTTACAACCCACTTGTAACACACGGACAATCGGACAATCCTTAATGTCGACCCCTGTGGAAATAGGCCCCACGTTTTCAAGGTAATTTGATATTTGTTGGTGTTTCTACATAGGCAACCTTGTCAGAGCCACTGCGTTCCAAAAATAATTTACACTACCGTTTCTTACCTCATGGGGTCAGTAGTTGATTAAAAATACATGACTGCTGCAGTGAATCAAAAATTATGAATATTTGTCTGCCAAAAGAAGTCAATGCTGAAATGCTGATTTTAATGATTCGTAATTGTAACTCAATTCTGACTCATTTAGACATTTAGCAGACGCTATTTTCCAGAGCGACTTACAGTAAGAACAGGGACATTCCCCCGAGGCAAGTAGGGTGAAGTGCCTTGCCCAAGGACACAACGTCAGTTGGCATGACCGGGAATCGAACTGGCAACCTTCGGATTACTAGCCCGATTCCCTCACCGCTCAGCAACAGACTCAATACATGTATGCATATTCTGGTACAGTTGTAGGTGATGATTATGTATAATGTGTAAGAGTAAATACAATAAACTTACTGATATAAATACCGTTTAGGAAATTGTCTCATTTTTATTCTCACAGAAATAAATCTTACAACAAAGCATATTGGGTTCGAAAAAGGCAAACAGAATTAAACTACTGGAAGGAAAATGATTACAGATCAGTACAGAAAATAGGTAACGTATAAAAATCCGAAATAGCATGTAAACAAGTAGGCCTATTGCTCCCCCTATTGTTAGTAAAGAGGGATATTATTATCATAATAATGACATCTACATTTGTGGAGGACCACCACAAAGAGGTCTTTGGTATGAAGACTGAACTAAGAAGCTATCTGACGATGAAGCAAGCTCCTTCAAATAAACTGAACAGTGGTTTGGAAATTGGAATAACATGTAAAACTAGTGTCTGTCTAACTGTACACAACCAAATCAGATCAGTATCCACACAGCAGCCATACCAAACAATGAGTTAAACTGCGTAAAGTACACTAAATGTTACATTAAAGGTTATTTGTAGAACCAGATTTACCAGTCTTGATCCCAGGCTGGACATCATTGTGAAGGTCGTTGCATAATTAGCTCTTAGGCTGGAAAACGTACGGCTACTAGAGTGACCCTAACACAAGCCTGCTGCCTATGGATGCAGTAACTTAGATGTCACCGTTGTGGCATCGTCACACACAATAGAGGGTAGCCTAAAAGTGACCAACCTCATCCTCTGAAAACCCTCACAATGTTTAATGTCTTCACTTTTTACCGCGGTAGTGGGCAGCCATCACCAGGTAGCTGTCGGGAGTAAGGTCCTTGATGTTTGGCAACTTGCTGGCAATAAGAGAGGTCTTGCCATCTACGCGGGAGAATTGAAGCATGCGGCAGGGGTCGTGTTTTAGCAGGTAACTCTCGAAGGTCTCCCAGCCTCCTCCAACACGAACCATCACGTGTTTGTTGTGCAGCATCTACAGGAAGGCAACAGGACAGCGCTGGTTCAAACTCACGATTGACACGCTTTTAAATGGCCCATTGTTACCGCTACTGATGACAGCAGGACTACATAAATACAAGTTAGGGTTAGAAATGTCTGCTAAGACTACACGCTGAGCAAATGTAATTTGCGCGGGTGTGTAAGATAAATCTTGAGTGTAAGATCAATGAGCCACTAAGCATGTCGGGTTTAGATAACTGATCTGGAATTCTCTGACCGACTACGATCAGTAGAGAACAGTTCTACATCTCACTACAACTGCTACCATGGTAAAGCTGGAAACCTCTAGCAACCACAGTCCCGTCCGCTTGACTGCTCAGGGGCGGTGACTGCCAGGGACTATGAAGGATAATGTAAAAGTTGGCGCAAAATTTGCTGAAAGCACACTGTACTAGCCTTCTGTAACTGAGTCTTTGTTAGCCTATACTGTTCTCTAAAATTACAAGCTTTTTGAGTTGGCTTTTTTGTGTGTTATTCACTGAAAATGTGAAATGTATAAATCATATGTTGTGGGTAACCATGAATTTATGTGAAGAGGGCTGCATTTTATTAGCAATATATTTTAGATTTCATCCACGCCTTTTTAATTACAGCCCTGAATTTTCCCCTGTTACATACACTGAATTCTCAGAGTTGGGAACCATGGTAACATCCTAGTCCAATAGCAGAAGAAATAAATTGCTCTGCCATATTTATCACCCATTGGCAATTCAAATGCCTGCATTCCCCAGAGGCACTGCATTAAAACCCCCGCACCCCCCACCCCTGCCTCACCACCTCTTAACTCACGTTACACTAAGTGATGAAACAATCTATTTTACTGATAAATAAATATTTCATAATATACCAACAAAAAAACACCATGGCATGGCTACAAGAGCTGGAAGTGAACAGACCTAAGGTAAAACATAGAGGCTTCCCCTGACAGCTTCATAACATCAAACATTTCTGAGAAATCAATCAACAGGGCATTGGGAGGGCAGGAGCTCCAATCAGCAGTAGCAGGCCCCCGGGCTGTGTGACCGGGGACGTAATAGGCTTGTGGTGGAGACAGGGTTTCAATCACGCTCTACGAGACCACGAGCCAGAACACCAGCGCCATCTCACTGAGCCGTCCACTGAGCCCAGGAGAGTTTCTGAGAGCCCTGGGGGACACTGGCTCCCTGTGCAGCATCAAGCTGCCCGTTTTGTGGTACTCTAACCTCTAACTGGAGGTACAAGCCTCTCATTTACTCTGGGAGCTGAAAGGGTCGGGTAGATCGCTGACTGCTTGTGATTAAAAGGTTTCACCTTCTCTAACCCTGGCCTTTATGTTGAAGGACATACTTGATTTAACTACTCGGACAACTCTGAATCAAATTTGGATGACCTCATACAGGTAGCCTGTATAACCCCCTGAGTTTACTCTCTCTATTAAGTGGTCCAGCAGACAATATTTTCTGGATTTGAATTTGAGGTCAGATCATGCTGATATGGTGGTATGTGTTAATGTAAGTTCAAGTATACCATGGCCACGGTACACTAACTGTTAGTTAGTGACAGCTGTTAAATGAATACCACTTTATCATATCAGTCATTCTGTTCCATTTTGATCTTCTGTCATTATTGCCTGAAGATTCTGACTAGTCAACATACAACATAATTTTATTTTGGTATGAGCTGTAAAGGAGAAGGTTTTGGGGGAATGTTAATTGAAGCTTCTGAGTTGAATTTTTTATTGAACCATACAGGGATGGAGGCCCTGACGAATGCTCAAGTTGACCTCCTGGAATTGTGTGTCTGCACACAAATAACTTAGACAGTAGACACTCAATGTCCATTCCTCTGAAAGGCATTCTGAGAATTCTTGAAAAGCAAATACAAAGTGACAAGACAGCATATGTCCTTGGTTGCTCGGCAACTCACAGGAACAGTGTGAAAGATAAAAATGCCATGTAGTCAAAGAATGTAGATATTTACCTCTTATACAATGCCTCAGAAAACCTGAGCTCTACAACTTAATAATGAAAGCATGGATACTTCTGGGGCACAGTGTAGGACCTTGGATATAACATTTTCTAGATTGTCGTCCATTAGGCAGAGGAAATATCCAGAATGCCTTTGGGCTAGACTAGAGGTGGTGGATGTTATCTTGATATATTGAGATGAACTAGCCATGAAATTTCTCTATCTCTTAGTTCAACATAAGAGCACAAACCCATCCATCGTGCAAGTACAGTGTGCTAACAGCAGAGGACCTAAAGTGTATTCTTCAAACATCTTGAGCACACAATCCACACAATCCTCCTTCTGAGAGGTGTGAATCCTGCTACTGGGTTGCCTGGTAACCAGGATCCCTGGAGTACAAATGCTTCCTAATCTCTGCTGGTCTTTTCACTTATCAAATACCCATTGGAATACCCTTCATTTCACATCCGATTGCGTTTCAAAATATACCAAAAAGCCCACAAATCTAAAGGTCTTTAGCGTAATGAGTACAAATGAAATCTTCAGCAATTCTGCATGATATTGTATTGGATCCTAGTGCTTAATCACTCAATCAAAAAGTAACATTATAAAAGAATCAAACATTTAATAAAGCTCTATTGGAATATGGGGAGTCTTTTCCATTGTATCATACAATGAAAAAGACAATAATCTCCTTATAATGAGTGAGCAGTGCTGTCCAGAGACATTGCTGGAATACCATTACCAGTAAATGAAACCTCCCAACAACAGAGGTCTTGCCAGAGACAAAGGATGACTTTCATCCCACATGTAGACCAAATATCAACAGACTGCTGTACGCAGTGTGACTGCGTCAGTGAAAATGTGAGTTGGAGCAGAGAAGAAAAACCTTATTGTTAGTGGGAGCTCATAAAACTAAAAGATCGAGCCAAAACTGAGAAGTCAATAAATAACACAGTGGGTAAAAGCAGTTCAGCCAAAATCTGTATCATAAAATCTTTGAACTAAAGGGTCCAGTGGGTTGCTACGGGGACGGTATAGGTGTCCTCCTCAAACCGCCACAAACTGCATTTTTTAGGGTAATTTAACATATTTAGTATTCTTGAAACACAGCATACTTTCTTTTATACATAATTCTGATTGAGCAAATTATGAATGAGGCTAATGAGGCTACTAGATACTCTCTTGATCTCTTTCGCTTGTATGTACATCCCATCTGCATCCATTTATTTCAACATAATTTTTGAAACTACTGCAGTTCAGCTACAGTACATCCTATGTGTTCATTCCTGACATCTTGCGTAACATAGCTATTGTCCAATGGGATAACATGAGCTTGCACCCACCCGAATGAACAGCATCTTCTCTCCAACGCGATAGCGACCCTGGGACTGTCTCTCCACACAGAACTTACTCGGACACTTGCAGGGTGGGTCTTCAGAAATGTGCTTCACCTGCAACACATGCACAGCCATAGACACACCTACAGTTTCTTCATGCTGACAGACTTCATGACTGACTGGACAGCCAGTTAGCAGTGACCCCAGAATGTAATAACATAGGCTTGATTTGAAAAGAAGGAATGGAAGTAGATACGTTTTTTATCATTAGATTGGTCAATGAAAACTTTTGCTTTGGACGGATTCACTCACAGCCTCATCCAACAGCTTTCCTGTACTCTTCTTGTTGGATGAGCACTTGGTAGAAGAAGGAGAGGGGGATGGGGAGGGGGAGATAGACAGGGAGGGGGAGAGAGACTGGGAGGGGGAGACAGAGGAGGGGGAGACAGGGGAGACAGGAGGTGGAGGGGCCTTCTCCTCCAGCTCAATCTCTTTCTCCAGCTTTATCAGCCCAGGAGGCTCCACTTTGTACCTGGGTGAAGAATATAAGACGGTCATAACTCTGTTTACTTCAGAAGAGTCTGAATCTTAGTCGCCTTTAAATGTTCAAGGACAGGAAAAATGTGTAATTTCCACGTCAATTTGTAAGAATATTCCACCTCACCAAGAGGCTATCCTTCCCAGTTGTAGGAGACAAAGGCAAACTTCCCGGGGTTGCTTGTGAAGAACTACAGGGGAAAGACAGGCATCTGATCAGATATATTCCCACAAAATGCTTATTCACACCCAGTGGTTATGACAGGCAACAATGGCAATGTCATATTTAGTTTCTAATGAGTGGAAGCACAGTGGTGATGAATGTGATAACACAAAGTGAAAAGAAAACAGTATATTCAGTGTTCTAATAGCATCTTCATGCATTCAAACAGATGGAACTGAATAATCTTGATTTAAAGTAATTAAGATTAATAACTCTTTACATTGCTCGAAAAATATAGAACTTAATAAGAGTTTATATATCATAAGACAAATTGAATTCCAATCATATTTGAGTGAACAAAAAAAAAGATCTGTGGTTTTATTGGGATCATTAAAAAAAAATACAGGCCTTGAGAAAAAAAAAACTGGTTTAAGCCTTGACAAAATACGATACTATGATTTAACTAAATGCTATGAAGACCAGGAAGCAGTTCTCTAGTAAAACTTGACAATGTACTAAACACAAAATCTCTGACTACACAATGAGAGTGGATGAGGAACATGCTGCATGTGAAACTGCACACACCAAGAAGCTATAAACCTAATGACTGCAAACCTTACAACTGATGCTGCACAATCCATCAGAGGAGAGGGGGAGAGAGAAAGAACAAAGGAATCACTCTTTCTGACACATCCAGTAACAGTCCCTCAGGTGCAAGCATACGTATTTCACCTGTACATTGAGGAGACTGTACATTTTCTAGATTTCAGTCTTCTTCTATGAACTGTCATGTTATTCACACATGGGGTTGAAAACCGGTCAATCTGGCATTGAAGCAGTGAATATCAGACATCAGCTGAAAAAGGGAAAGATCCTGTCTGTATATCTGAATGAATTAACAAAATGTTAAGACAGTGTTTTCACACGCATTTCAGGCTGCGATCATTCGCTCGTTACTTCAAAATCGCCCAGCAGAGCCTGCGCTGAGTGTGTCAGTGTAAAAATAGAGCAGCAAACTCCCTGATGCAGACATTTACATAGCTCTGGCCTACTTTCTCCAACTCCACCCATCCCTCCATGCTTCCCTTCTTGTATATTTTTCGATAAATGTTGGTTTAAGATGCGGGGGAATCAAAGTCACCTGGTAAACCAAAACTGCCTCAGTCATCACAGTGTGCTGCTGTCTGAGCAGGTATTGTGCGTGTAGGAAAGGGGTGTGTTGGTATCTGGGTTGGAGGACAGTCTGTCTCCGGGGAGATGGAGACAGAGGGCCATGGGACAGTGTTGGCGAGGTAAAGAAAGCCTAGTCCTCCACAAGCATAATGAGCCCATTCAGACTGGTAAGAGATGCTTTTGTGCCTCTTTCTCCCACCTCTGCAGTCCATGACTAAGGGAGTCAGGTGGCTGAGCAGTTAGGGAGTCGGGCTAGTAATCAAAAGGTTGTTGGTTCGATTCCCGGTCGTGACAAATGATGTTGTGTCCTTGGGCAAGGCACTTAACCCGACTTGCCTCGGGGGAATGTTCCTGTACTTACTGTAAGTCGCTCTGGATAAGAGCGTCTGCTAAATGACTAACTGTAAATGTAAGACAGCAATCTGGGTCTCTCCTCCTGTACTTGTGACAGGAGTGGGCCAGACAAGGCAGGGATGGTGAAACCTGACAGTTTGTACTCCGGCCTGTAGTCTCTGCAAACTCCACCCCTGACAGTTTTTCACTCGGTCTCGCTACCTAATGACACCACTGTTTTATTAGGCTCAGACAAGAACAGGATATGAGCGACAACAAAGAGGCAATTAAGGATACAAATAGGCAATTTTCCAGACCTCAATAATTAATTTCACCCAAAAAACTTGAGGCAGATCTATAACAATACATACCCAACCCCTCAGACTCAAATAAACAGGTTTCTCCAACGCCAACCTCACGACACCAAGCCAGGAAGTTGGCTGTGTTGTCTCTGGCGAAAAAAGACCCGGAAGGAGCACTTGCTCGGCACGGTATCCTACGACAGGGAATAGCCTGGTAGAGATGGGGAGAGATTAGGGTTGAGATTATTATTGTAACATCACCAACAGCAATCAGGTTAATAGGATGGAGCTGTCCGAAGGAAGTTGCATTGTGCAGAAGCTAATATACTTGTTTTTAACAATTCCTTTCTCTGAGAAGAGGCAGCCGAGTTAACCAATCGGGGCCAATGAACCCAACCCCCAGCATTTCCAACAGAATATATCCCCATCCCCCTGTATCTGCACTGATGTCTTTTCCATCTGTCCAGGCTCTGGTTTCAGCTCAGGATCAAGTCCCTTTTCCGTTCACAGATCAATATGGTAGATGGCGGTGAAAGAAACCCAGGGCTACTTTACCAGGCTTGCTATGATTTAGGATCAAATCACACAGCGGCAGACCCCCACACGGGGCGTACTGGGAGATTCATGCGCCTCGCTGTGGTTTTATACAGGATGTGTGAGTCTGAGCAGGGAGAAAGGTACAATGAGGTCATGCTGGAAAAATGCAGTCTTTTGTGGGGAATTTTCCTTTCTTTCCAGGCACTCCTGACTATGGAATCTGTTCTACTGCTCCACTATCTTGAATTCCTCCGACAATGGTGTTACCCACACAGGCACATCTCTTAGCTGGTCGCACACATGCAGACGTATCCACTTACTGGCTACCTGTCAAGCCTACCTTCAGCATGCCTTAACAGTCACACTAGCTCTGAGGTTGAGGTTAGGGTTAAATGGACAGAAACTAGTACCTTACTCACTCAATAAATACATCCAGCGAGGAGTTTATATATCTTTTAGCTTGTATATGTTAACAAAGTGGCTCTAGTTTAGCCTTGCATTTTTAGTTGGTTAATTTCAAAACATACCAGCCTGAAAAATACAGTTTAGGGCTATATTTAGGTAAAGCAACTGTAACCTAAAAGCCTGGCAATTATTACAGTATACTCTATGCATGCAATCATCTGAGATTGATGTTACATTTGTATAACCACAAGTGAACACAAATTAAAGACAGCTTTCACATTGAGCACACAGTGTGTTGCTCTTGCAGAGTGAAATCTCTCTGCAAGAGGATTACTGTTATGAAGAGAGGTTCAAGCGTAGCTTTCAACAGCAACAGTTAATAATTCATCAACTCTTCCTTCTGGAATCATTTAGACCCACTCTCTTTATGACACAACTACAAATAATGATGGGACTTCAAAGCTGCCTAAAACTGCTTTGACGAGGTGGGCTCTTTTAAAGTATAAATAGCTGTAGCCACTGTGTGAGTCAAATTAGAAGATTTATGTTAAAAACTGGGGAAACAGGCACAGTTACTGAACGTCATGTACAGTGTGTTCAATCTCTCATACTTGATTCTATTATAAGAGCTTCATTGCACAACATTCACGATAAAAATAAAAAAACGGACTACAAAATAGGTTTCCTTTCTTTTAGCTTTGAAGGAGATAACATCCATTTATATTCTCCCAAACAAATATCTTAACACCCCTTTCGTACAACCTTTTCTATAAATCTCAGAGCTGCTTTGAGAAGACTTTGTCTCTCACTCCTCCATGGTCTCTCAGATCAATAGATCCCTCTATTCTAGCAGGTCCTCCCTAGTCCCACGGCCGTTGACCTCAAGTATTTCCTCACATCTGTGCTGCTACTCTCCCACTGGGATCAGGAGACCCACCATCCGCGGCTCACTAAAGTCTGCAGGCAAACATCAAGACTTTTTTTTTTACTGAAGAACCAAGGCTCAACAAAAGAGCCTATTGCTCCCCTTCCACTTTCTCAGGAGTGTGATTAGTGTAATCACGCCCAGCGTTAGTGAAAATCGGCCTTTACCCCTCAGTCATTGAAACATACAGTTTGACTACACAGTATATTGTTTCAAGACTGTTCATTTCAGCATGCCCTTGACTTACACTAGAAGCTATGCCCTTGACTTACACTAGAAGCTATGCCTCAACTAGCCATGCAGCTGCCTAGGCCAGTCTTTAAGACAGCTTGGACCAACAGTCCAGCAGCTTATTAATGCATTTTGCATTTATACACCTCTCCAGTGTTACGTGATCACAAAAAACAAAAACAAGATACAGCCATGCTGAGTTATGGAGTTAGCAGTAACAATAGCGGTAACAATAGCGCAGCGATATAAGTCACTGGATGGATCACCAGTGAATGGTTTGCCAAAGTCCCAACAAGTAGACAGTCAAAGTAACTGCTGACCCAATCTCAATCAGCAAATTAGATTTCAGGCAAGAGGTCAGTCCAAAAGCCAATGGAGGACCTGAATACTACATCTCGGTAAAACTACACGCATCAGACACAGCCAAGCTATTCTTTATTACTAACCTGGTTTTGGTTAGCCGTAAACTACTTAGCTCTATTGGGTTAAGTCTTGAGGTATCCTCTGTTAACTCTTAACAGTTAACTCAGAACTGCCATGAGGGGTTTGTATTGAGCTAAAAAATGGTTGGTAATGCTACCAACCTTTCCCTATGCGTTTTGCATATCCCCAATAGGGAACATTTACCAATGTGTTTTGTAGAATATTGGTTATTCTACAAAACACATTGGTATTGTTCGGTGCTGTACCAGTGTCACATAGAACAGCCTAGTTGGTGATCAGAGAACGGCAATCAATTATGGAGGCCCTTATGTGGTTGGACTACGGCCAAAACATATATTCAATAATTTACAACATACATCAGGCTCTAAAAATTACCCACCTGGGATTTTATTAAAAAATAATAACCGTTTCTGCCATTGAATGGGTCCTTATAAAACTGCATATTCAGCAGTTTAACAAACCATAAGAAGGCACATTGTCTTGCTGTCAGGAAGCACATGGCAGGCTACTCAAATGTGGGACTACAGAGAAGGGAAACATAAAACTAGAGTGTGTGCATGTGTGTGTGTTGTGTGTGTGCACGTGTGTGTGCATGTGTGTGTGTTGTGTGTGCGTACGTGTCCTGGGCAATGGTATCATGTGAAAGATAGCCAAATAGACAAATGAAATCTTCAGAAATACTCTATGCTGATATAATACATAACGAGCAGTTAATTAATCAGTTAAATCCTGGTGTTAAAATAAGGCTATAATTACATTTTCAGTTGTTTCACTTCAAAAGTGGAGTGGGGCTTTATAAAAAAGGGTAACTAACAGTTTACGTCAACAGTACAATGTAAATACAGGGTACGCAAGAATCTCCAAGCGTTTCATCTCATGAGAACAGAACAGACTGCAGCGGTTATCTTTGAAGGAGGATACCTTGGTTTGTTTGACAAGCCAGAAGAGAGTGAGACCAGTAAGATTAACTGTCTAGTGAGTCATGTTTTGTCAGGGTTCAAAATTCCATTGTAATTGTACAAAAATATAGACCAAAACAATCCTGGGAGATGGACTGTCAGTCAGGAGGTATAAAGAAGCCTCACGGGTGGTTACATTCCTAAGATTCCTAGACTGTAATCCAAGAGGATGGCTGAGACATATTCACTGTGATGAGAAGTGTTTGAACTGTACTTGCTCTAAAGAAAACTTGGTATAAAGCAATAGCTACGGGGATGCTAATATGCATGGTACGAATTATACAATGACAAGCGGCGGGGTCAACTTCTTCTCCAGGGCGTGTATCAACCCCCCAACCTGTTGTTTTTACCTCTTTTGGGGGGGTCCAAGTCTTAATTAGGGGGGTCAGACCCCCCCAAACCCCCCCGTAATTTGCACTCTGCTAATATGTCTCAGCCTGACTTTCTGTCTTGGTGGAGGTGTACCTTGCCGTTGCCAAGGCCAGGTAGGTTGTCATTGTTCTTCCTGAACTTTTCCTGCAGTGTCTCAGCCAGCTGGCACAGCAGGAAGCCGTTGTCCAAACGATCCATGAAGCCCTCAGCAGTGATCTCCAAACCTGTGTGTAGGGAGCAGGTCAGGTGAAGAGACTAGTCCTGTCAAACAGCAGACATATTTCCACATAAAAACCTGGTTTTGAATTTACAGTAACTAGGTAAAAACGTATCAAACAGTACAATTAGTTAAAATGACAATAACATGATAAATATTGAAAGTTACAGATAAAGTTGGTCAAATGGTCTACTCTGCAACCACATGCCTACCAAAACCACATCTGCATATGGCAAATTGAAATACAATATTGCCTCAGTTTACACAAAACTTAAAATCAGTTTCTGAATAGAAATATCATAAAACTTCAAGATATTCTCAAAGAGTAATGAAGGGCTTTTAGAGACTTCAAGTAGTGGCCAACTGTTTGTAGCACATGGCCAAGAGAACAGGGATGTTAGCTGAATACAGGTCACTGCAGGGTAACAAAGTCAGATAGCTAAGGCACATGAACAGGGGCCATCTGATTTTGCACAGTAATGCTTCATTATCCAACACACTCGCAGAGATAGAACAGTGATCAACATGTGGTCTCTCCAGTTGACTGGCTTCCAGACGGCCATTCTTTTTCAGTTAGATCATTCTGAAATAGGAGGTGGTGGCAGGGGGTGTCTGTGGAAAGAAACTAGAGTGATTTTCTCATCTCTTTTCTTTTTCTAATAGAAGGAGGGGGCTGGGGGCTGGGGGGGGGTGGATGTTTAATGAGTTCCAAATGTGGTAATTGAGCCCAGAGGAGGAGAGATTGAGAGCTTGGGAAATACCCTCTAAGCTTCTACCTTATTCTCATGCTATCCACTCCTTCTCACTAGAGAAGGAAAATATACCCCTTTCTGCCCCACGGTAATGTTTATTAATCCTACTGGGGACATAACCATGACTAGTATTTTTACAAATAACATTCTAACCTATGGTTAAGCTAACAAAATTTCAGCTCCAGTCAAAGCAATACTCCTATCACAACATATATGTCTATCTATGTAATGAAGCAACTCGCTACCAATATACAGTATTAATCATTCATTATATCTATATCATATTTAGATATAATGAGTCAGGTGGCTGAGCGGTTAGGGAATTGGGCTAGTAATCTGAAGGTTGCCAGTTCGATTCCCGGCCGTGCAAAATGACATGGTGTCCTTGGGCAAGGCACTTCACCCTACTTGCCTCAGGGGGAATGTCCCTGTACTTACTGTAAGTCGCTGCTTCCTATATAGGAATATACCTTCCTGTGTACCCACAATAAAGTAAGCATTCCACCAACCACAAACATTCCCTCCCAGTCATAACTAGCCCTTCCATATGTGTGCCACAATCAATTATTTACAAGACAAGACTATAGGATTTGTGACCTTTTCTGATGTTATTTGTAAAGACAAATCGTAAAAACACGAATGCCAAATCCCTCTATGGAAATATACTTCCAGAGCAGAGCTTCTGCAGACCTGCTGGTTGTGCAAGACTACATACACAGTGTGTACAGCCTTTATTTTCTTAAGCTACCCACACTCCTCCCATGACAGAACACTGCTGGCTGCCAGCGCAAACAGACATGCCCAGCAGATGCAGCGCAGAGGAGACAGTGATAAGGATGAGGATCAGAGTTAGAATGCTCAATAAATTAGAACTAAATCAGCTTTCAAGAACTTGGAAATGGAATGCAAGCAACAGACAAAACACAACATGCATTACTGCCTATGCATAGTACTAGGTGCTTTTAACGACACCCATTAGTCAATTAGGTTTGGTGTCATAGTGGGAGTCTCTGCTCTGGTCTCATTTGCTGTTCGTAATGAGCTTCGGATCAATACACGAAACCCCTTGAGGAGCCAAGAACGTAGCACAACAAAATCTGGTAGAAGCCAAGGCAGGATAAAAGTAAACATCCTTTTATCTAAACACCACTTACAATAAGGAATATCTAGGAATAGCTATGGCTCGTCTCAGAGCTCATCTCCTTTGTTTAATGTAAATATTTGAAGAGGATGTATTTTAGCTGTGCAAATCAGCCACATATCTTCCTGAACAAGGCACAGTAACAGTACCGTAACTGTACTCGGGTCTATTGGCAATCCAACTCAACTGGCTTTGACACAAATATTTTCTTTGTTCATTATTCATTGACAATGCTTATTAGATATCATGGGGGAAACACCGTTAAGGGGTCTTGAGGATGACACAAGTACTGGTATAAAATTACTTTCAGGATCATTTCTTGTTGACAGCTACAGTAAACTGATAGTGGTGGTGGATCTCACCGAGCATGTTGGTGAGCCAGAGGGCAAGGTCCTCCTTCATGGGTAACAGGCTAGCTTCGTGCCGGCTGGCCAGCCACTGGCTGTATTGCTGCATGTCTGTCAGGCCTGGGCCACTGGGGTGCTTCGGACTCAGGGAGCTGCACATGGTTCACCTAACACTGGCCTGGGGAATAAGGAGGTTGAGAAGAAATCAGACACATCAAGAGTACCGGGGTCAGATGGCTGAGCGGTTAGGGAATCGGGCTATTAATCCGAAGATTGATTGTCAATTTCTGGCTGTGCAAAACGACGTTGTGTCCTTGGGCAAGGCACTTCACCCTACTTGCCTCGGGGAGAATGTCCCTGTACTTACTGTAAGTCGCTCTGGATAAAAGCATCTGCTAAATGACTAAATGTAAATGAGTACCGGTAATAATAATAATAATATATTCATTTAGCAGATGCTTTTATGCAAAGCAACACACAATATAGGAGGAATTTGAACCTGCAACCTCTTGATCTGCAGTCAAATGCTCCAAACACTGAGCTTTACCCTCAAAGAACACATGGGTTAGTACACATCAGAAGAAACGGTCACTTCGGTGTCCGATAAAAGACCAAGTTCATGGAAGAAAACGTTGACATGGAGGACGTAAACACAAGTCCTGCTCTCGCCCTGGTGTGGTTTACAGCACACCTAATGACACAGAACATTCTCAGCCTGGTTCCTATTCCTATCTCCCACCTCGAACAGGCTTCTTTTCATAGCAGCCAACACAGTACAGTAGGACTTCTATCTCACGGACTGACAGAGAGAACAGAAGGGGTTCCCATGCTACAGAAACCTGATCCAGAGCTCCTCCATTACAGCATGATATCAGGGGATATAGGAGAGTCAGGTGGCTGAGCGGTGAGGGAAGCGGGTTAGTAATCAGAAGGTTGCCAGTTCGATTCCCGGCCATGCCAAAATTACGTTGTGTCCTTGGGCAAGGCACTTCACCTTACTTGCCTCGGGGAGAATGTCCCTGTACTTACTGTAAGTCGCTCTGGATAAGAGTAAATGTAAATGTGAATATCACCGGCACTTCCTCAGACATCACAGGAGAGCGGTAAAGCGGCTCGATGAAACATGATATGTTCTATTTTCTCAATATCTTCGTCTATTCAATGGCCAACAATGTGTGGATTGAAAACCTTGAGTCAGTGAGTGAGGTGACTAGGAGTGGCAGACGGCACAGCAGGAAACCAGATGGACAGCATGACCAGGTGAATGATCAGAGGGGAAATATAAACAGCTCCCCACAATGTCTATTTTTTCAGACCAAAAAGTGGGACAGGGGGCTCGTTCCCTGTAGCAAGTGACTGTGACATAAAGTTGTGAGAAGACTTTAACACTGAGACAACATGGTGACATCACAAGAATGTTACCAACTGTTCTGCTGGGTTACGTACTCAGTGCAGATGGTCCAGTGTCTATGAAAACCTCTTTTGCAGGAATTGGTTGTTTTTCAAGAGACTAGCTGTCACCATATATGCACCATAATTCCTGTATAGAAAAACACACTGTGAGCAGAGACATGTTGACTTTTCCATGGGTATAGTATTTATTTTGTTCACAGGTTGCCAGAGGTCTCTGCTCATGAAGCTTACCATTCCCTGGTCATGTCCCATTCATTTCCCCTGACAGACATTAGCCTGTAATAGCTGGGCTTCACACTACTCTGGTCCATTATAACCTCAATAACGACGCGTTCATTTACTCAAAACAACCCAAGTCCATTCGGCTCCATAAAGGCTCTTAAGGAGCTTGGATCCTTGTGTTGGAATCTACTACATGGATCCCCTACTGCCCAGGCTCGTGTTAGCTCTTTCTGATGTACTGTACAGCACATTCTCCCCAGTAAGTAAATATTGTAGCAGGAGGATGCTTCAATGCAGAATGCCATGAGCAAACAGCAATGTAAAACTGCTATCACACTGATTTAGTAGGCTTGCCTAGTGCATACAATATGGCTGAGACATGTTTGGTCAGTCTCACATATACTAGTTGGATGAACAGCTGCAATGCAACAGAAAAGTACATATAAAAGAGTATATCCTCAGATGACAATTCAAAGGAGCAAGACATTTTAAGAGCAAGACTGAAGTACAAATAAAAAATGTTTGTGGATTCCATAAGCCCCTTGGCCATTGGACCTTACTACAGACCTGTAGGATATAAACTTTGCTGTTACACCCCAGTGAAAACAGGAAACCAAGACCTTGTGGGCTAGTCTTTCTGACAACAACAACCCTACACACATCACAGGCACCGGAGTAGAGTAATGACATATGAGTGGCACTTTCCCACATCCACTGAGGGGAAAGCCTGACAAGGCGCAGAGCCAACCTTCTCTCTCACAATAGAACCCTTTGTCAACAGCCAAAGTAGTCAATACATATATTTCAGGGGACAAAATAGGAAAAATTAGTTATCTATATAGTAATTCTGTAATATTTGGTTTCACATTATATTTGGTACACATTTCACATAATATTTGGTAATCACATAATATCATTCTTGGCTCAGAAGCACGTAATGTGGTGCCATAGACTAGAGGTTCCCTGTCCTGTCTCATGCCACATTTCTTTAGGGAATTTCAAACAAAAAACAAGTCATAAATTTTGTCTTAGTTTCGCAGTAAAATACATAATTCTGAGTGTGGCCAACCACCACATGGTGGTCATGGCTTTATAAAATACATAGTTGCATTAGTCACATCAGTTCTTAAAATACCTGCCTTAAAGTCCCCTTGCAGGCCTCTTCATGACCCTGTTTAATGCAAACATATCACACAACAGTTGGCTCCAGATAATTTCACAGCAGGAATCTGATAATGAATCTTGAATGCTGAGTCATACACTCCCGCTGTCCCAAGAACCCTGGCTGGACTTTGCTCCCCTCCCCTTAACCCTCGTGCTGCCTTCGGGTCACATGACCCAAAGGTTCATAACGAACCATCGTTGTGTTTACCCAATTTTACCCAATACAAAAACAAATTAAAATAATTTTCTTTTAACCTTCGCAATGTGGGGGATCTGAGACAGCCCAACGGTTAAAAGAAAATGCTTCACTTTGTCTTTGTATGCGGTAAATCTGTCGCAATACGACGGTGGGTCACAATGACTGATGGGTCAGAATGACCCGAAGATAACACAAGGGTTAAAAAGAGAAAACGGATCTATAAGTGACCTGTCTATTCAGCAGCGACCATTTAGCTTTTGGTGGAATACTGACCGATAGGTGACATCATGTTACAATGTGCAATTGCCATTGAAAAATAAACTTTCATTGCTATTTCACACAATAACTAATGTGTTTTTAGCAATTGTAAACATTTACTGAGTTTCATTCAGAACTGACTGCTCCTGTGCTGACGTACGCCTTGACAACATTTTGCAAGGGTATCTGAAAGGCAGGCTGAATATGATAATGATCAGATATTCAGAAAACTGTTCATTTATGTTATCATAAATTGAATGAAAATAAATTATATACTGTTTAACAAATTATCTTTTCTGTTGGTCAGTGCATGCACTCCTGTCCTTGTGTCTCCTGTCATTGTGTATCTCATTTAAAAAGGGCAGTAAACTTTCAAAGCTGTCTCTTCGTGTAAAGTTTCTATGTTCACAACTAATAAAGAAGCCACAAGAGTAATTTAATCTTATTGTAAATAAGAGTAAACTTTAAAAAAATAAAATGCCTGACCTCATATGAAAAAGGGGGAGGAGGAGGGGGAGGGGGGCATTAAATTAGGTCAAAGTTGTGGGAAAGTTGCAGAGTTAGTACAGAAAAAACATTTTGGCACTTCAGGGTTAGTCATAGACATTCCAAAATAAAAAACAAGGCTGCTCTGTGTGAAAGTTTAAACTATTTGCATAATTGAGTCCTGTGCCCGATGTAGGTTTTAACCCTCGTGCTGCCTTCGGGTCACATGACCCAAAGGTTCATAACGAACCACCGTTGTGTTTACCCAATTTTACCCAATACAAAAACAAATAACAATTATTTTCTTTTAACCATTGCAATGTGAGGGGTCTGAGACAGCCCGACAGTTAAAAGAAAATGCTTCACTTTGTTTTTGTAGGAGGTAAATTTGTCGCAATACGACGGTGGGTCACAATGACTGATGGGTCAGAATGACCCGAAGATAACACAAGGGTTAAGATGTAATTGCAGAAGCATAGCCATGAAAATAACTTGATCAAGCTCTGAAATGTTTCATTTGTGATTAACTTGTTTGTTGTTTTTTTGTAAAAAAAAACAAAAAAACAAAGTAGTAAATAATATATTTGTTTTTATTTAAAAGCATCTCAGAAACCTCAAAACAAATGCAAATGCAATAATTATACCCATGGTAGGTATCACGTGTAGCTTAGTAAAACACAATAAATATGAATACACAGGAATAGAGTAGAAGTGGCAAACAAATCTGTAATGAGCTGTCGGAGATCTTCCACTCACCCTTTGCTTTTGAACTGTTTGATGCGGACCGTCCTTCCGTGAGTCCTCTGGGCTCCGGGGTTTCTATATTCATGCTTTTCTCTACTGATATTTTACCTATCCTCGAGTCAGTCTTGGAAAACAGTGACCCCGGGCAGATAGGCATAGGTAATGTAACTGTCAGAAGTTTGTGCAAACTGCAGAGACGAATGATTCATCTGCAACGCCAATGGGACGGAAGTTTGATCATGCTGGATGCGTTCCTCCCCTATAGCAGCTCTTCGCGTTGCCTCAGTTTGACATGAGTAGGCAGCTTGCATATACAGTCTTTTCACCCGCTTAGCAGCTCTACAGCTGTACACATTGAATTTGAATAGTTGTGTTTTCATTTACTATGTTAAATAGTTAAGAAGTGAAGAATTTGACAGTATCCAAGCTAAAAGTTTTAACTGTTTTATCTTAAGACAGTCAGTATTTGTATTTATAATAACTATAATAATAGGTAGGCTATCCGATGTGCTGTGTAAATAGAATCTATAACCTTTGTGTTGATATCAGGACCTAGCGGAAGACTCAGACTCAGACTTTTATTTTGAAAGAATGGACAACTATCTCGGAACTTCCGTGGTACTTCATATTGAGGAAAGGCTGAAGAGAGAAAAAGTGCCTCAAAGGACAGCATGTAGAACGTATATTATGTCGTTTTTTTCAAGGAAAATATATGACCTAGAGCTAACGGAAGTCTGAAGGCAACTCTCAGACTCAAAATATTGAACGAACCGGACCCTCACGCACATGTTTTATTTAGCAGAGAGCGCCACATGGAGGCAGTTCTTAAAAACTTGGAACGAATCGCCGAGCTCCTCGCAGTTACACAGACCGACGGAGTAAAAGAATGGGATCAACAAACTATTAACAGGGCCTTTCAGTGGAGTCGTTACTGTGAACACCTGTATTCAAGGTTCCACACAAATCCTGTCATCAGGAAAATGATGGAAAAACAACTGCAGGTGACAAATGACCGCTTACGAGCAGCCTTCCAAGGAGTCTATAGCGACGTCACATTTGCCCGCTTGTCCCAGTGTCAACAATTGTTGCTCACGACGTTGTTGAAAAATCCCGCGCTTCCCAGTTCTTTATTAAAATTGCTATTTGACACTTCCAGTTCTTGGAAGACTACTGGAAATGACTGCCAGGAAGCCACTGGACAATGCGTCCGTGTCATTGAGTATACATCTGCATGCAAAGTCCTCAGTGCTATTGACAGCGGACAGACAGCCGTTGGTCCCGAGGCTGAGGTACAAGGCACGATGCTTGTAGAGAGGCTAGAGACACTTCACAACATGGACAGCGACGGGGACAAGAGAGAAGGATTCCTGGACTCTGTCCTTAAGAACTGTGGCGAGCTTGACAATCTCTCTGAGGTCATTGCAGTTGCTCTGTTGTCAAGGAAAAACGACACGGCTAATAACTTTTCAGGAGTTTCAGAAGACAAGCTTGTAGACTGGTTGTTGCGAAACAATAGGTTATTTCACAATATGTGCTCTACGCTGCCCATTAGGCTGTTGATAAATATTTCCCAGCCGTTTTTGAAATTCAGGATGGCCTACTGTAACATTCTGAAAGAGTGGGCTTCCCAAATGGAGTACGATATAGATGAAGGAGAATGGGTTCAAACATCTGCCAAAGGAATAACTTTCAAGACACTGAAGAACCATTTTAGGTCATTACTTGAAGAATACTCATCACTAAAAGAGGAAATGCTGGGAGAATTGAATGCACTGAAGGCTGCAGATGGAGGTTTTGATGTGAAAGGCCTCAGTATATGGGGGGATCTCCTCTATGAATTACAGTGAATTGTTTTACTTAGCCACTCAGTGTTGTTGAATACCCTCTTTATTCATTTTCCAGTCTTTGGTTTGGGCCTTTCTAAACATTTATATTTACATAGTCTACAGTCTTTAGTCTATAGTCTCCTACTTTTCATTTAATATTCATTACACAATTGGTGTGTTTCTTCTGTACTGGCAGCAATATAGCACTAGGAAGTAGGAATCAACAAGCACAAGCATGACAGATGGTGGCATCATGTGTTGCCTAGGCAACTAACGATGTACTTTGCTTTCCAGTAAAAGGGCCAGACTTCGTTTCTTGCCCCTCCCTTTGGGCTCTGATACTCATTTCATTTGTTTAAATCTGCAATAAAAGGATTTTAGGAATTATTTTCAAAACTTTTGAAGATAAACTTCCAATTCATTAAACCAAATATATTGCTTAATTATTATCTGTCAAATTTGTGGAATATGGCATGAAATGGGACTCTTATTATTATTTTAAAAACATAATAACGGCATACATCTTTGTAGTTGCTGTGGTGAATCATTCTGTCTAATATTATGCATACAATTTAAAAGTAAATTATTCAATCATTCATGTTCTCCTGTCACCATCTGTCAGCATTGTCTAGGATGAACCGGCCTCTGGTTCTGAATGGCTGGTTGGCTGCATGCTAGTCACATGACTTGGCTTCCAGTCCAAACATTACAACCCCCAGTCCTATGTCATAGCACCTCTGCTGCTGAGGGAGCAATTAGTCAGACCAGGCATCTTCAATCAAACCCAACACAATGGCACGCGTGTGACATAACACGGCCAGACAGCAGATTACAGCACCAGCCGGGAGTGTGAAAGGTAACACCCTTGCAACGTGGCCACGGCTCGTTTAACACACACTGAAAG
The DNA here is from genome assembly GCF_963692335.1 of Osmerus eperlanus. Taxonomy (NCBI): domain Eukaryota; kingdom Metazoa; phylum Chordata; class Actinopteri; order Osmeriformes; family Osmeridae; genus Osmerus; species Osmerus eperlanus. The sequence goes on along the minus strand of NC_085022.1, from coordinate 21,151,978 downwards.
CAATTCACATAGAGACCGTCAGGGGTCAGCGCGCGTGGGGCAGAAACTACACAAGCAATTTATTATTACCCAATGAGGAACATATGCATCGAGCTGGGAAAAAATCAATTGTTTAAACTTTACCTCCGCTCTCAAATTCATCATATCGGTTTATGCATGTGAAGGCCTAAGGTCAAGTAAACAAGAAGCAAAAAATCAGTGTTTGACTTAAAAAATTGTTTTTTTTAAATTGGTAGCCTCAAATAATGAGATGACTCAAAATATATTGTTTACCTTGTCTTGTGAATGACACTGGCAGATATCACATTTCTTTTCACAGTATTGCACATGATTAGCAGAGCATTTGAGCAACCATGGCGATGAGTCATGTGTGCTGAAGCTTTCTGACTCGCCTGTCACTGCAGGCAGAAAGCAAGGCAGAAAGCAAGGCAGAAAGCAAGGCAGAAAGCAAGGCAGACTATCATAGCTTGCATCGTTGTTTTCTCTATCCAGGTCAAGGTGCTTGCATTTTCTCTATTTGAGCAGTGTAACTGCAAACCACATCAGTCATCGCAACTGGGGAAAGATATGGGTTGGTTGTGAGGAAGATGTTTTATGAACATAATGAATGTCTAAGGCTTCTATAGGTCTACATGTCAGGTTCTTTAATCTGAGAGTGTCTGCTCATTTTGAAAGGTGCTTCTGACATCATCTGGGAGGAAGGGGTTGGGAGCGTGGTGAAGGATAGTATTAATTAAAACCCAAATCCAGTCCCCATCTGGCGATCTAAATAGGGAGCCTTCTATAGGGGCTGTGTGCCTTGAAGTACGTGCCTAAGCTCCTCCAGCCTGGCTTCTGTCTGGCCACACGTTCGGAGTGCCCCCCCTCGCCACACCTGTGTCCCAGGATCGTAGACAACCGTGGGGTGATCTGAGGTCTCTGCGTGAACACAAGGACATCACCATCAGGGAACTTGAGCAGTGTGTGTTTCTGAATCATGCAATTGTTAACCCTCGTGCTGCCTTCGGGTCACATGACCCAAAGGTTCACAACGAACCATCGTTGTGTTTACCCAATTTCACCCAATACAAAAACAAATACAAATAATTTTCTTTTAACCATTGCAATGTGGGGGGTCTGAGACAGCCCGACAGTTAAAAGAAAATGCTTCACTTTGTTTTTGTATGAGGTAAATTTGTCGCAATACGACAGTGGGTCACAATGACTGATGGGTCAGAATGACCCGAAGATAACACAAGGGTTAAGAACCGAACCCTTTTCAATGTCTGCTGAATGGATTTAAGATTTGTTCGGTGGTGGAATGGTATTCAAATAGGACCTTGGTGCAGGACAATATTATTTGGTCCTGTGTCGTCTTCCAGCCTTTTTTATACTGTGAAAATGTGTGTGCATGAAAACGCATTAATATTTTGTAGGATAGGATCACAAATGTTGGTGCAATTAACATTTTGCTTAAGGAGGGGGGAGACCCACTGCAGCATTATTTTAGACCAGAAATGCGTAGTAAGGCGTTGGTCAGGTGCTGTAGCTGCAGAAATACTGTTTTGGGACATTGCAAAGAAGGGGGTGGAGTTAATGTGCGTGCGAAAGCTATTCAAGTGATGAGGACTGAGGTCCTTGCGAAAAATGTATACAGTATGCAGCTGTTAATAGTTTTCCCTTTATTGAAAAGGAAATAAAATATGTTGAAACAAATTTTCTTGTATGTGTGTGTGTATAATTGTATCCTTTGTGGAGATGCAGGCAAGATTGTGCATGAAGCTGTCAAAATAATGTGGTTTGGGGGTGGGGAACTGGAAGACAAATGATATATCACTTACCAGAAAGGTTGAGTAAAATGGAGGACAGCATGTGGATGTAACAAGAGTCTGGTGTCTGAAAGGTAAGACACATTAAAGAGCACAAACTTAAGTAGGAGATAACATTATCTAATTCGTCTTGAGATAATGTTATTGCCTAGCCTATTACTATCTCAATCTACCAATACTATTAACAGCAGTGGTGGCTGTGAGCTTAATTGTGACAGATTGAAAACTTCCTGAAGCAATAAAGAGAGAGATAACAGAGCGAACGAGCTATTTGAACATGGACGGGTGTCATAAAACAATAATTACAGCTATAAAATTGCAACTGTTACTCTAAAAGCTAGGCCATGATTTGAGATAATTGACTGAATCTTAGAATTTATTGGGAGCTTTTATGCATGTTGTACCACAAAAATACAGCTCTGTGAACCAGTAATATTCCAAGTATCCAAGTATCTCAACAGATATTGTACGTTTTATCTGGTTTATCTGGGAGACAATTGTTGTGTTGACAGAAGCCTGAGCCGTTCACCATAGCAGAGAGTGTGGATCAAGAGGATAATTACATTCAGCCAGTGTCCCAGGGGCAGGCAGCCCCTGTCATCAAATCCTCATTTTGGATAGGCCTCATCCCATTACAGTCCCTCAGGGCCACAACCACACCTGCCCCCTCAGATCATTACCATCCCCACTCACCACAAGCTCATCCCAGGATTACAAACCAACACAAACATCTATTTTTAAATGGTTGGTATTATATATGTCGGTCATTTGGTGACATTGCCACAGTCTACCACATGCATCTAATGCAGACCTGTGTTGTATGCATGTTCAGACTAGTTATGTTCCAACAGGTATTGCACTGAAGGCAACAGCCATGACCATTCCAGCTGGTTAGTCCTGGAAAAACATGTTCCACATGGTTGACAATTGTATTTCCCATAAGATTAAGAAGTGCAATTGGAAGTGGGTGTTGATGAGTGTGAATCTGTCCCTCCCCTCTCTGACACCCATGCTTGGTTTGACAGATTTTACATACCAGAATTTGGATGGATTTATTTATAGAAACCAGTATTTGAATGAATTTCAGCGCATGTGTGAAAACTGTATATTGTACATTTCTTAGTTGGGTACATTTAGTTCCACATAATATATTGTTTTGCCTTAAGTGCAAACCACTCAGCTCTCCACCAAGGTATGTAAAACAGCATTGACCTGTTCTTTATCATTTAATTTGCATGTGATGATTTGTGTTTTTCTTCAGGAACCACAGTAAGTCAATAGTTCAGTCTGTTACATTAGTGCAACAAGATAGGCTATCGACCTCAGCCCTGTTCTGTTGTAGTGAAGGACACACAATACTGGCAACTGGGGTTAAGGACTTGCTATTGTGTGTCAAGATCCCATATCAACCGTTATCATGTCTATCATACATTGTCATTTGTCACTAATAAATTCAATAGATTTATTGAACAACGTTCCATATGTGCATCTATTTGGAAAAACGTCTGGTAAAATAAAACAGTAATAAAATGTAGTGTTTTGTAATGAAACATAAATAATGAAAGCAAAACAGTTCAAGTGAAACACAAAGTCACTCACTGTACAGTATTGATATGCCTATTTTCTAGTGTTATATGGGTTTGTGAAATGTCTACCAACAGCCTTAAGACTGCTGTTACTGCTGGTCAATTGTCCTATCTGGGATCAGGAGACTATGCTATTGATGAACTAGTTAGCAACGTGGAGCAATTTGGAGCGGCAAGCATAAATGAGGGAGTCAGGTGGCTGAGCGGTTAGGGAATTGGGCTAGTAATCCGAAGGTTGCTGGTTCGATTCCAGGCCGTTAAAAATTACGTTGTGTCCTTGGGCAAGGCACTTCACCCTACTTGCCTCGGGGGGAATGTCCCTGTACTTACTGTAACTCACTCTGGATAAGAGCATCTACTAAATGTAAATGTAAACAAATGAAGGAAATTTAAGTGAAACAGATCAGCTCAAGTTCAGTTGTGATCAGCTTGTACTCCAACTCAAAGTAGCACATTTAACATATTTGAGTCATTCTGTGAGGAAGCACCTCACGAGGAAAAGACATAAGGGTTTGTTCAGATATTATTTCTTTATAAAATGAAGTGAGCATATGAATTACACTTGTTGACATCAAAAGACCTATCCATCAAACACAATATTTAAAGCCGTAGAATCACATTTAAACAAAATGTATGGCACAAAGCCAAAATAGCATAATTTGATCATCCTGAACATTCTTTAAAATTCTTTTTTTTCTCATATTTTTATATATTCACTCTTGCAGAGTAATCTCATGACACAAAGCCAACACAGAGGGTAAGGGGTAGGCTGGGGTACTAGGAGAGGCAGTAATGCCCTGAATCACAGGTAACGACAACCATCAACAGAAAACACCAATAAAACATAAATTCCAGTTTTTCATATAAGTTATTTGCGTCTGACAAATAGTTTTAACATGACCGACATCATGAGCAGTAAACGTCTTTTCAAAAACTGTGTTTTATCCTGTATACTTCTTGTTCATCACATGACTCCAAAAACAGTTACAGATACATACAAGTTTGGAAGCCAAAGTTACTCTACAAAACAGGATGAAAAGCAGCTCTACAGAATTGATTGTAATGAACATTAAACAGTTGCTCAAATTAACAGAGATTTGAGTAAAACATTGTCCTTTAAATGTACATTATTAGGTGTTTCCTTGCAAACCAAAATGTAAGTTGAAACTTTACTTCAGGAAATACACATTTAATGTTTCTGTGTCTGTAGTGACTGAATGAAGATTATCATGGCAACAAAACTCTGTTTTTGCACACTGAATTAAGAAGATTCATGCAACATTCCACATAATAATTCTATTTTTGGAGATCTCATTTATTTTTTACATACAATATATTATTATTTCCATTTAATGACAGGCCTTCATGAGTATGAGACCTTTTGGCAAGCACACATCTCCCTGAAAAGGTACTGTCCATGAAAAATATGGCCTTTTATAGTAATGTTCACACAAATCAATGACCCACATCCACTGCAGTCTCACAGAAACAGTTTATACATTACATAGAACATTTATAAGAAATAGAATAGCTTTTGATTTTGAATACTTTGAATATAGTATCAGTGCAATCAACTTGTACTCCAGACAAAGTATACACCTACTGTATATACTTGTCAGCTGCAATATATCTGGCTCGTGTTTTTCAAGTAGTTTCAAGAGGTTAGTAAGCCTAACACATAGAACTTAGGCCTGCGTTTTTATATTGTATGATTGCTGACACTTGATAATCTAGATGGGCGTTGATGACAAATGTCTACCAATCTATGTGAATCCAAACTACTTTTAACACTAACAATCAGTTACACTGAAAAAGTATCTGTTTTTTGTTGTAACACTAGCACTGCTATTTTTTTTAATCTACATTTTATGCTAATTTGTGCAAATGGCAATGTGTGTTCTCTCCCAGTCGGTTGACTCCTAATAATTGCTAACAAGTGCATGTGTGCTCTATGAAAACTCTCCCTCGGTGCGGGTGTGGCTCACCGGCTTTGGAATGGCTTCCTCTGTGTTCTCCCAACTCGCTGCCCAACCTCCGTTCACCTGTGTGGTCGCTCCATAGCTCTTGACTGGGGCTGCCGTGGCACCGTATCCCTGAGTGATATCTCCCGTCTCCTCGGCCAGTTCGTCTTCATCGATGAAGCCGCACTTCTCCTCGCTGGTGTTCTCAGGGTCCGCCCATGGCTGCTGCTCCCCGGAAGCAAATATCCCATAGAAGATCACGCCCCCGTAGTGCACCAAGGCAGCGATGAGGAACACGTTTTGCCACTCTTCACGAGTCTAGAAGAAACAGAAAGAGATGAGGATTTAAGGAAAACGTGTAAAAGTATTTAACATTTACATTTAGTCACTTAGCAGACACTCTTATCCAGAGCGACTTACAGTAAGTACAGGGGACATTCCCCCCGAGGCAAGTAGGGTGAAGTGCCTTGCCCAAGGACACAACGTCATTTCGCACGGCCAAGAATCAAACCGGCAACATTCTGATTAATAGCCCGATTCCCTAACCGCTCAGCCACCTGACGGCTTACCTTGTTTTTGGTCATGGTTCCCACGATGAGAGGACACACCATTCCTGACAACGTTCCCACACCGTTGGAAATCCCCATAAGGATGCTGGCATAGCGAGGGGCGATGTCTAGGTGATTGACATTGAAACCTACAGAAGGGAAACTGTGTTAAAACTGATCAGTGATGTCCCATGCAAACAAGGTAGAAAGTTCAAATGACATCCTTATAAAAGTCACTTCATATGTTAAGTAGCTCACCTGATATAGCAAACCCACTGAAACCCACTGCAAGAACAAGGAAAGAGATTGCCACGCCCCTCGTGTGAGAGAAACCAACCACCAACAGCAATGTGGCTTCCATCCCAAACCCTACAAACAAGAACAAACAGTATCCATGACGATCTTTACATGGAGCAACTGCAGGACCAAGTACACTGTTTTCTGTATTGGAACTAAACTACTGGTGATTAACATTCACCTCCACAATTCATGATTTTCCTGACTGTGGTTGTGGAGAGAATGTTCCTGGTGCGAAGGTAATCAGCCAGCTGGCCTCCTATGGGCACTATGATAGTCATGACCAGGTGAGGAAGGGCTGAGAGCATCCCAACCTGAGAACACAGGACAAACACCCCTCAATCACTGAATGGCAAATGCATTTTAAAAGTTAACGTTGTGCTTATGTTCAATGTGTTATATTTTACATGATTGAACAGGATTTGGAGGTTTAATGAAGGCCTGTGATGAAATATTTTATTAGCACAGCGTGCAAGGGGGTAAAGAGGTCTCCAAAGTGATATATTCAGCAAATATTTTCCACTGATTTATCTTCCTATAACAGCTAAGAGTGGATTTCCCCAAACAATTCTCTCCAAACAAATCTTAGTAGGCTCTGGTATCGCTGACACTCTAGCTATATTTCATCCACAGTAATCACCAGGCCAAGAATCCAATGTGTGTCTGGATTGCTCCTGTCAGGCCTGTCTGATTTATTCATCTTTCTCTTACTAGGTGCCACAGATCAATTCAAATACAATGATTTATCTCTGCGTATTTTACAGTTGACACAATTTCCAACAGGGTAATGCAATCCAAGCACAGTACTTAGGGGAGAAACTGATACCGGCTGTTGTTGAGTGGCTCAACTCACCTTACTGATTTCAAAGCCAAACACTTCCTCAAAATATGCCGGCTGACTGATGAGCAGCAGGTAGAAGGTCCAGCTCCTGCAGAAGTTTGCCACAATGATTGCATAGACCGGCATGGAGGTGAAGAACTTCCTCCAAGGAGTCTTGTATTTCTGTGGAAATCACGGCACACACAGCGTATGTTGGCCCGATGCCTTTCACGACGTGACAGAGTTTGGAGCTGCGAATCGGAAGACTCACATCGCTTGGTCCCATCAGGTTGGCACTTTCTCCGATGCTCTCCTCTATGTAACGCCTCTCCTCCTGGGTGATGGTAGGATGCTCCGCTGGACTTTCATAAGACACCAAGATCCAGAACATGTACCAGATGATTCCGAAGGTTCCTGAGCAGAAATAAAGATGCAGAAGATCAACGAGGACACACGGACGTCACGTTGTGTTTTCGAAGCTGGACCTCCAAAATCCACAATCTGACGAGCTGTGCTTTATATGAATATATGGTTCATATTCAATATTAGACAAATTGGACCCACCATACAAATAAAACACACATGACCAGCCAGAGTACTGAACCAAGATTCCGGCAAGAGGCATGGCTATCACTGCGCCAGCATACGATCCTAGAGACAGGAAAGCAACGAGTAGATAAGTTCATATCATGTAGGTATATTCACTTTCACTCCGTGGGACAGGTGAATCAAGTGTATTACTTTTCCATTTATGCAGTTGCTGACTGTAAAAATCCGTCTGTTGGGTGTAAATACTCACCACAGAAAGATGTGGTGGCAAGACGACTCCTCTCGAGGGGTGGAGCCCATTTACTCCAGATCCCATGGCAGGCTGGGTAGGTTACTCCCTGGGCAGAAACACAGAACATTCTGTAACAGTGGGACAATCTCAATGACGCGGTCTGTGATGGGATACACTGGTAACCCAATACATTTTACATTTACATTTAGTCATTTAGCAGACGCTCTTATCCAGAGCGACTTACAGTAAGTACAGGGACATTACCCCCGAGGCAAGTAGGGTGAAGTGCCTTGCCCAAGGACACAGTGTTATTTTGCACAGCCAGGAATCGAACCGGAAACCTTCGGATTACTAGCCCGATTCCCTAACCGCTCAGCCACCTGACTCCCCTAATGACCATATTGTCACTCCCCCAATCCCCTCTAGTAATCTTGCACTGATATAAAATTATGCCAAATTAACAAAGAAAATAAGATGTGAGCCATTCATGGATACTTGATTCTTTGATTAAAATGGCAAAATGTGCAGAGATCTCATCAATACCACAGAAATTAGTTTCACATTAGTCGCTGACATGCAAGACAAATTACATTTATTAAGAAGCCAACTTCCATGCATCTGAGTTTAACTTTATAAGCAAGATTAATGGAGCGAGTGCAAATTCAAGATGACTTGGCACTTCACCGCAAAAAGAGATTTGTTCCTATTAAATCTTCATTACTCACTAAGTGGCACACAATCAACTATTGATAGACACAAATTGCTAGGGCTTGCTATGAGAGACATCCTGAAATGCTAATGTTTATTTTGCAGTAATCAGACAATATGAGGCACACAGAGTTGCTTCTCAATGGAAGTGTGCTTCTATTCAACAGACAAGGTTGAATGAACCAAAGTTACAAAAGAGAGATGACCTTTGGTCTGATAATGGCCCCTCAATGAAACATCATACATCCTCTTTCACAACACATTTTGTTAAAAAGAAATAGGAATGACATCATGCGGTTTCAGTCTTTTCTTTGTGTTTCTATGTGGACATCAGTCCATCTCTATCAGGTTAGGTGAGTTGGCTCCACTAATGCTTGAGTCAGGTATAAGAGAATACACATTCTCTAGGATTGTTTGCAAAGGATTATAACATTGTATTCTAAAACATTGAAGGATCATGCCTTTCAAGCTTTGCACATAAGTTATCCATTAAAGCCCATGTGTTCGCGCATTGGAAATGACCTCTGTGCAGTCTACAGGTCTCAAAGCTTTGTGGTCTCCTGTCAAGACACATGGAAAATAAACAATCCTGACCAGCAGAAACATAAAATAATGCACTTTCTTTTCTGAAAAAGGTGCTTTATATGAATACAATTTAGGAATCTCCATGGTCATAAGTTTATTAGACTAGACAACTAGATTCATACTATATGCGCTTAACCCACGAAATGATCGATCAATTGATATCCAGATTAAAGGAGTGCAATGTTACCTCAACAAGGCCTTGCAATATCCTCACAAAGATGACACAGCCATAGTGCGATCGAGCAGCAGTGGGTATGAACATATTGAGTATAGAGGTGAGGAGAATGGCAGCTCCGAACACCCTGTGAGTAAAACGAAAACATGGTTTATATGCCAGTCTTTGCTACCGTGTCACAATACTGCATATTGTGCAAGCAACATACACTGATGCCATTAATATTAAGAGAGAAAACGTTGTTACAACCACAAAATAAAAAGGCTATTGCTATATTCATGACCAAAATTAATCAGAAGACTTAGGTAGCCAAACAGATATTCAAGAATAATGATTACACATGTGAAAGGGAATATGTATTCGGTGGAGGACGTCTGCGTTGCAGAATTCCCTCTTAGCTCTTCCTCCAGTACACAATTCCTAGCCTGCCCCGCGTCCTTGGCATGCCGCGTTCTTCTCTGCGGCTTGTTGCCATGCCTCCGATTGTAAAGGATTAGACACGGTTGTCCCATGGGATCCAATTAACATTAGTAAGTAGCCTATGTCTTACTGGCATCAATAAAAAAAACTAAAAAACAATACATGTTTTAAGGTCAGTTGCCTCTGCTCCCAGACAATCGGTCTAATATTCATTTGGCAACGGCACATTTCCGGTCAATGTAATGTGGCCTGCAGGACAAGACGCTAATAAATTGGAATGTGGGCAGCCTTAATGTGTTAGCCTACTGTAGTTTTAGGATCGGTATAAAGTCAGTTTGGACAATTCTTCACCCTGCTTACCTGTTTGCTGCTAGTCTTGCTGAAATATACCCTCCAGGAATTTGAGTCACGATGTAACCCCAGAAGAAAGACCCGTGTATCATCCCAACTGTCTCTGGATCCCAGTTGAATTGCGCTTTCTTTAAAAAAAATAAAAAATACCACGAATTACTCCGACAACTACAAGCACGAAACCCAGTCCTATACAGACTATAGTCTAATGAATTGCTTTACATCATAGCCTACTAACTGAATTTCATTCGTGCTAAGAATGTTTTTGTAGCCTAAATATAGCCTGTCCATTTGATTATGTATGTGAACGCTAAGGCACTTGCTTAGTGACATGTTGTGTATTAGCCCAAAGCATATCATGCATTCGTTGATGGCCCTGTACAACATGTGTGTATGCCGACTAAATACAGGCATTTCGTGAATTTTAAAGAATGGGCGGAGCACTTTAGCACCTCTTTGATGACGATCTTGCCATTTTCATGGACGGTGTGGTTATTGACCATGCTCACGATTGCCACGCCCAAGTTACATCGGATGCCAAAGGAGATGCAAAAACCGAGACCGCTCATGATAGCGATGATATAGCGTCGTGGAAGCCCGAAGCACGTGCAGTCACATAAAGGGGCCTTCTTATGCTGGGTCGCAGAAGGCCGTCCATCCTCGGTCAGTTCAATCACTTCACCTGTATTCTGGCGTTTTTCCAGTACTCTACCGAAGAGTAAGAAGAACATGTTTTTATTGTATTAAAGCCTACAACATAGCCTATCAAGAATTCGTTGTAATAGACTAGTAGGCCTAGCATACTTTAATTTAAGATGTAACATTTGTTCCACCCTGCAAGGACGGATTGCAAAAATAAGGCACGGGCCTTGCCTAAATTAAACTATTCAACCCCAATAAATTAAGATTATTAGGCCTATAAGTGAGAATAGTTAGTAGTTAATAGTACAGACGTGTTCAAATCCGTTGGTCCGTAGGCCTGCTTTAGTAGGCTAGGGTAGATGTTTTCTTTGTTCTGTGCGCCTATAGACTCTTACCTCCTTTTAACAAAACTAAATTATCATTTATAAAGGTGCACATTCAATGCAGTTAAAATATGGGTAAAGTGCGCTATTTCAATTGGTCTTTTCGTTCCTTGCTTAATTGGCAGCGATTTAGAGAAGAGATCATTGGCAAAAAAAAAACCTGACATACCGCATTGCAACAATACAAATGTGTTTAGTTCCTTTTCCCTGGTTGCATTTACAAGCTTGTCAATGTATGCATTTGGTGTCGATAACAAAAAAAATATACAAAATAAAACAAATGAACACATTTCGATGTATTAAAAAGACTCGTGTAAATTATGGAAACTCGGGTTTTTATCCTTGGGATAATGTGAGACGTTTTATTCTTACAGCGCAAATCTATTTTAATGGTGGACAAATCTAGAAATACAGTGCAAAGTGTCGTTGTCTTCAAACTCTTTTAGTCCCAGTAAATAACGTTGAATGAACACGATTTTTTTTTTAAATAATAACGTTTTCAAATTGCAAATCTAGTCAGAATTATTATTATTATTATTATTCAACGTGCTTGAATTTAAAAAACGATCTATATTACACACGTTTGTCATTTGCACTGATTAAACAATCCATCGAATCTCATCCCTACTAAAGAAGAAAAGCTGATAGCCTAAAACATACCTAGATCGATCTTTTTTAATACACTCATGAATGGGCCTATGTAACAGATATTCCTCGACCTCATGGCACGACTTGTTCTGTTGCATTAAATATTAAAAACAACCACAGCTGTTGTATGGAAGAGAATGCATTCTCCAGGGAAATATCTGATGCTTAAATATTGCTCTCCGACGTTTTTCAACTTCCTGTTCATAATGATTCTAACCATACGACGTGTTATCTCGAGTTAATTGAACAACTAAGGATTTTTTTGAGGTGATAAAAACAAAAACAAAATTCGCAGTGTGAAGGTGTTATAGTCTACGATCGTGAAATGTGAACATATACACGTGAATTAGTTAATGTATGAAAAGCAGATATGTCAGACATACAAAATCATTTGTGTGCCATACCTGTGCAGATTCCCAAGGGCCTTTCCTGCTAAATTCTTCAGACCCTGTTTAGTGGGGGGGAAAACCCGTTCCTGTTCTGGTTCCATATTCAAATTCCTTATTAGCCTATATGATATTACTATAACGAATTTATACGAACAATGTTAATAAACATATTGCCATGTTTTCTTCCAAATTATTTGCACCTCTAACAAGAATAGGAATTTCACATCCAGTGCCTGAGATACGGAAAGAGATGGAAAAGGATTGTACACCAGGATGTTCTTTCAAATCCAAAATTGTGATAAATCCCCTTTCGGTTTGCACAAATAAAATCCACTCAGTGCCATCCTTTAGATATCCTGTCAATGATAAGAAAGAAATGATCCACCCAATAATCCATCAAGATAACATAATATTCAGAAATAAATGGTAGATTATTGTGCTGTGAAGTCGAAAAATGATAACACTAAAATAGAGCAGCCCTCTTATCTAAGGTGTGGATCTCCGGTGAAACTGAAAGAACCTTCAGCACCAAGGAGAGCGGCAGCCTGCGCGCGACCAGCTGTTTCATGAAGCCTACCTGTCAACAGCTCCCCTCAGTGGTACGCGATACACATGGCACATGCGCAGCGTTTACTCATCTTATCCTAAGTCAGCTACGTTCAAATTCTGCAAATAGACGCAGAAGGTTATATTTCTTCGTACATTTAAGAGTTTCATTGTTAGCGGCTTGACAGACTGTCAGATGATAGAACATCATTCTGAATACAATGCGACAAGACAGGTGATGGGAGAAAATGATCTAATACAAGACAAGTAAAGTCTGATCAGGATTTACATGTGCTACTAAACAAAATTATATTTCAATTTGAGGGTCATCACAAAACAAAACATACAAGACCTTAGAGTACACAATTGATGAGGTATGCTACAGCCTCTCTGTTGCTCTAAAATCTACAATGGGGTGACAACATTCATCCCATGTCCCATGGTTCCCTGCCCTTGCTTGTGCAGTTGTGAGGTTGTCACCACGCCTGGTCGCGGACGCTTGTGACAGAGACTACAAAACGTGTCCAGGAACTCCTTCCTGAACTGGCGACCCACAAAGCAGCTGAACAGCGGATTGATGCAGGTGTTAAGGCTACACAGGCACATCTCCAGGGAGAAAGCCATGTCCACGGACCGCCAGGAAGTAGGGTCGTTTGGGTACACCATCCGCAAGATGATGGCGGCGTTTCGGGTCAGGTGGTACGGCAGGTAGAACAAGGCGAAAAGAATCAACACGGCACTCAGCACTCGCCTGAGACGGCGCCCCCTGTTGTGCCGATGGGGGTGGTGCGGACGGCTACGAAGCTCCTTCAAACTGCGCAGGCAGCAGTAGCAGATGGAGACCAGGGGGAACAGGAACCCGGTGCAGGTACAGCAGAGGGAGTAGGGCATGGTCTCCACGGTGTTCTCCAGCAGCAGGTACAGGGTACAGATGGTGCGGTTGTCCCTAGGACACAGCTGGGTGGTCGACATGTTGACCACCGGCGAGCTGAGCGCCACGGTGACTACCCACACCGTCACACAGAGCAGATAGGTCTGCCGGCGGCCCAGTAAGACCAAGGAGCGCAGAGGGTGCACTATGGCCAAGTAGCGATCCACACTTATGCAGGCCACAAAGTAGATGCTGAGGTAAAAGTAGTTGTGGTAAAACAGCCGCATGGCCTTGCAGAGGGGTCGGCCCAGGCCCCAGCGGACGTGGTCCAGGTGGTAGTAGATGAGGACGGGTAGGGCCAGCAGCCAGAAGGTGTCGGCCAGAGCCAGGTTGAAAAGGAGAACGCTACTGCGGGTCCAACGCCGCAGACGGTGGTAGAAGATCCAGAGGGAGAGGATGTTGAGAGGTAGACCCAAGATCAGCACCACCAGGAAGACGGCCGGCATCAGGTACAGCTGCACCACCAGCATCCCTTCCTCCCCGGGAGAACCCACGTCACAGAAGACCCGCTCCGGAGGCTGCAGCAGAACAGAGGGCCTGTCTAGATGTGGAACGGCTCGACTAGGAACATATATGTGTAAATGTTCCAAACAATCAAAGTGTACTCCCGAGTTTGGACTAGTCTGACTTACCTGAGCTTGGCTGTTGCCCATGTTAGTGTTGTGGCTCCTTGATATTGTGTCACACAGAATGAGAGTGAGTTTGCATAAGCAGAATGTTTGAGGTATTAGGCACACCCACTAGTGTGAGCAAACACAGAACACCTCCTGCTGATATCGTATCCATACTCAGACCTTCTGTTACAGTGTATGAACAGTAGCCAGTATGAATTATATACACACACTGCATTTACTGTGTATATACTGTACATATCTACACAGGGATTCAGTGGTGATGCTGATGGTAATTTATACATTTGACATTTAAATATAGTACAGTCAAGCACAGTGATATATATACATCATTACCCAAAGGAAGTGTATTAAAAAATGAACAAAATTCAACATTGAAATGTATTGTAAACCACCAGTTTATTGAGGGGAATAGAAAACAGATAGTCAATAAAAGCATTTTGTGAAACACAACAGATAAAAACTAAGTCAAATGTAAAATAAGAAAAATAAGTTTGAGAAAAATACAGTATGTTTTCAAGATACAAAACTTGATCATTAAGGCATTAAAGAGGCGTTAATTTAATATAGAAATGTAATTAAAAAGCTAACTGGAACTGTCCAATAATGTTTAGGTGTTATCATGTCACTTCCTGTCGTAAACACATTAATATTTCTGCATCTCAAACTAGATGTGTGTGGACCTGAGACAGAGACAGTTAGCAATCTTCGACAGAGGGCACAATTAAATAAAAAAACCTCTCATGCTCTTACATACATTTATTACACTTAATGTATATATCCTTCATTTATTGACAAACTTTTATTCAACTGAAAAGATGAAGTTACTTTTCACCCTATACATGCTTTAACATGTTATTTTCAGGGGAAATTAAAGAGGTTTTTTTTTTCTGGCAAGATTACCAATCACTTGCTCCACGCCTAAAAGCGATCCTTGCTTCCCAGCACTGATGACCTAGTGACAATGGAGCATTTACTCTGACTGAAGGGATTGGTTTCATTAAGTGCTTTGTGCAAAACAAAAAAAAGGACACAAGTTAAATCCGTCCTTTACATCAGAGACACTTTGGAGAAATTAAACCAGAGACACAAGAGCTAAACGATAACGGATGGGTTTAGTGTAAGGGAGGCAGACAGGGATGCGATAGGCATCAGTCGGTGAGGCCAAGCTTTCATTAGCACTAACGAGTGTGTAAACAGAGGCACATTAAAAAGGGATCTTTCAGCGCTCTCAGGGCTTCACACTCTAACCTCCAGGAAAAGAACCCCTCCACACACACACACGCACACACACACACAGACTTAATTACAGTCAACATGCACCAGCTGTTGCCTACTTGCTGAAGTCCGTGCTGCTGGTACACTGTTGAAAGCAATGCATCTGGATGGATGGATCTACTTACAGGAGGATAACACTGAAAACAGGATCTCGGAGAAAACAATTTTAATCAAATAATTAGGTTAGATTAGATCATTTTCTTCATAAACTCTTTCACGTCTTCTGTGTCAAATGAGTGACATTTTAAGCAAATCTAATTAAACATACGTAGATAGTTTGACTGCTTCTACACAAGGTAAAAAAAGAAAAAAAACATATCTTCATCTATGATAAATGGACCATACATTGTCAATGGCAAAACGTTTTTCATCAAACATTTCTGATTATTTGGTTACATCTCCTCTTCATGCCCTATCCTTGATGTATTCTTTGCATTCAAGAATCCTTTAACAAAGTTTGGAACCCTTGATTGACATATTTTCTTCAAAACAGATGAACAAAAACAACAACAAATTATAAATCTTCCATTAATATTAGGTTTAATAATAATATAAGGACAATTTACTAGAAAGATAAAGAAAATCTTAACGTAATAATGATTCTCTTTAAGGCATTTGTCTTTGGTTACTGGTAGTGGCACTTATCAAGTAAACACAGTTGTGATGTTCTAAGCACTACAGTAGAAGCTGCCTGGCTTGCACAGTGTTTGTACAGCATTTCACCTAGCCGAGCCTCTTTACCTCAGAGTCAGGGAAACCCTTAGTGGTAAATAGAGTGAGTCATAAATAAGCAATAAGCGTAGTGATTTAAAACTTCAAGTGTACGTCTACATATGTACATGCAGAACAGTTGCTGACAACAGGCACTCATTCTCTGTGCCCTGACACAATTTATCGGCAAGAATCTAATCTTGCGTAGAGGAAGGAATAATGGGAGGACGGATGACAAGAAGGTAATTCACCTGGCACTATCACATTGCCAATACAACGTATCCTCTATGTCACATGTTGAACTTCATCAGCAGATAGGAACAGAGTGGATGCGAGGGGATTCGCCCTCCATCCAGGTTTGCACTAGGAACCAAACGAGGCTCCAAAAGGCGGGAGAACAGGGACAAGGGTGCTGGGCGCTGGGTGCTGGGCCCTGGGCGCTGGGCCCTGGGCGCTGGGCTAGAGACACTGAGAGAGTACCTCGTGTGTGTTTATGGACGGGTAGATCATGGGGGTGCAGGTGCAGTCGTTCCCCTGGCTGAGCTGGTTCTTCAGCTTCTCCACCTCGTAGTCGTGGAGGTACTCCTGCACGAGGTAGCGCTCCCGCTTCACTCTGGCCTTCACGTCCGAGGGAACGTCAGGGATCATCCAGGCCACGAAGAACTTCACCGAGAACACCACGTGCTGAGGGAGGCAGAAGAGACAGCGCAGCGTTCAGTGAACAGCTTTGCACTGGTGTTTACTGCTGTAGTAATCTGCAATGATTATTAGGACATCTTTTGTTCAGTCATTTGGGTGGCTGTCAGTAAAGTGGAAAAAAATATGTGATACTAATAATAAAGAATGTGTGTTAGCACTATCTATTCTCAGTCAGGTGTAGGCAGGAAGTGGGAGGGCTAGAACCCAACTGTACCTCCATGATGATGATGAAAGCCAACTTGGCAGCCAGAATGTGCCAGAACTGCATGGTGTAGGAGTATTGCCTCTCATGGCCTGAGGGGTAGCGATAGTCACGATACCTAAAGAGAAAGAATAAATCAAAACCAGTATATCAACAGAGAAACTTCTCAAATACGCAAAGATACACAGACACACACATCTCAGCTCACCTGCAGGTGGTGTAGATAGAGCTGTTGAACCAGGAAGGGCTCTCTCCATCATCGGGTGCGTTTTCGAAGGGAAACGCTGAGATGTTGTACACTGACAGACTGTTGTTGATGTAGCCTTTCATGCTGAAATCCCCGTCCGGTTGGTAGGCGTACATGTACACAAGTCGAGGAATCATATCTGAGGTGAAGGCCACGATAAACGCCTTTGGGATGGATAAAGAAAAAGTAGGGAAAATGTAGTTGAAACTAAATCTGTTTATAGAACCACCAAGTAACAAATAAAGAAGAGGCCATGTGAAGAACAGCACACATCGCCACCAGGTGACACACTCACGTTGGTGACAACGGAGAAGACCGCCACACCACTGAGGATCTCCTCCCAGGCCCCGATGCTATGGGCCTTGGCGGCCACCGGCCGTCGGAACTGAGTGGTGAACTTCCAGGCATCCACTCTCACTTCGACGATGTTGTTCATGAGCGCCAGCAGAGGGGCCAGGGGGAAGGAGGCCACGAATAGAGTGATGAAGCCAAACTGGATCACTGTGACACAGAGGAGCGGAAGTCAGGAACAGGGAAACAGTGCCCTCTGCAGGGCAGCAGGGGACACTACAGCAGCAGGTACACCTGAACGCAGGCTAAGCTTGGTTATCCTTCTGCCTGAGCTCACCCAGTTCCAGGTACTCATAGAAGAGACCCAGCTGACCGAAGCTCTGGAGGTTTTCGTCCTGCTCCCAGCGGCTGTAAAGACTCTCTGGGTGATTACGAGCCTTTCTGCTTTTCCACCAGTTCATTAGCCACCTGGAGGGGAGATACATTACATCTAAGTGGCTTACAATGACTCTTGTATATAGGCATGTGACCAGCAGGGGAGAGCTGAGCTATTGGTGTTTGGATGCTAATGATACTCACGGGACAAGAGCCTCTTGGATGTTACCCCACACCTGTTTACCAGCCATCACTATGACGAGTTGGGTGGTTAGCTCGATTAGACAGCCTCCTGGGTCACACTGCACACAGAGACGGAACAGAATTAACATAAGTTGTGTTCATTCTTACAGTTATGTTACATAAGTGACATAACGTATGTAACAATATATGAAACAATGCAGTGTGTGTACAAATATCTGTCAACTATGTGGTAGGGGAAGGATACGGTTTTGACTACCTCCTCGTTTCTCAGCGAGCTGCCGAACATGTACACGTATTGCCCAGGATAGCCCACAAACTTTCCCTTGAAGAAGGCCACGTAGAAGCAAGAGGAGTAGTAGTTGACAAACTGGAAGAGGAACATCTTCATGGTCAGCTTGTTCTCGTACTCCAGATGAGTCTTTGGGATTTCTGCAATGCAAGGAAGAACCCATTCATGTGGAACCGCAGGCAGTCTAAACAGGTTCTCCTGGGGCTAACAAATACAGGGGCAGGCTGGTGGACATGTTGGAGGGATCCACCGATATGTAAATATGTATAAATATTTATCTGTCGAAACCGATATGGTCGCCGATATATCGTGCATCCCTAGCTGGTAGAACATGTATCATGAATCGGTCCCTCACCCATGTCAGTGATCCAGACAGCCACTCTCTCGTACATCATGTTGAGGATCATGATGATGACAAAGTTGATGCAGGAGGCCGTGACGGAGGTGGCCAGCTGGGGCGTGATGAGCGAGCCCACCACCTGTAGATTGTTGGTAGGGCTGTCCTTCATGATGCTGGCGAAAGCGGCATACACTGCCAGGCGGTAGGCTATCACCCCGATGATGCAGGCAATGATTAAGGAGATCTATAAAACGGAGTAGGTGGGAGGCAGGCCACAACCGAGAGGACACAATGACAGATGTACATTTGTAAACGTATTTGGGATTTGTAAAAGTAGTTAAATGTATTAGTGATTGGCAAAAGTAGATTCAAGCACACACAGAAACACCAATTTGGGTCACATGAAACCGGAACCATCTACATGCTTTCACACACATGCACATCAGAAAAACTAAAAGATATGTTATTTGACCTGTAACCAGTAACTCTACTCATGTGGTACTTTTTAACGGCCATATGTATCGACACCTATGAACTGTATATCGTCCTATGCTACAGTGTGAGTTATGGTATAGGTGAAATAGATGGTATAGTGATAATATAGATGGTTAACAAATTAAATGAAACCATAAACGGGGATAATGGAGGGAGTGAGAGGAGGAAGATGACCTTGATGATAAAAGAAGCAAATAGAGCGTGCTCACCCAGAATATGACGGTGGCTCCAGACAGGCATGTGCGAGCACACTTGCTTGTTACGGGTAAGTAAGGCTCCATTTCCTACACAAGCACCAGGCGAAGCAAGACAAGGAGGTCAGTCACCCTGGTTACCACTGCACCCAGAACACACTGAGGACGTTCCACACACACACACACACACACACACACACACACACACACACACACAGCTCCTCGTGTCACACTAAGCTCCGTCCACTGAACACTGTAGCAATCTGGTGAACCCATACTATAAAGTTAGATCCCCTTAAAAGACATACAGTATGCGTTTCACCAAATGCTGCAAGTGCCATCGAACATCCTGGCTTCTAGAGTCTTCTGGACATGTTTAGGGGGTCAACACAAGCCAGGCCACACCTGCCAAACACCTGCACCCCCACGGCAGAACCTGGTGCGCCCACCTGGTCTGTGCCAGTCTTACCCACAGGAGCACAGTAGTCCAGCACAGCAGCACTTTGGCCACCAGATCCCCTACAGTCCTTTCAAAAACCAACTCCATCTCCTACAGGTAGGTGAGGAGGGGGTCAGGACTAAATAACAGCCTGCAGTCCTCCCTCCATTATAACTGTGACAAACATTTACGTCAGAAGGACTAAGAAACAGGATCATCTGCAGTGATGTGAGTAACTAAATTCCCACAGAAAACATCCCCATATTGCACAAATAAATCACATGGCTTAAAAATGAAGAAGTACTCATTTACTCAATACTAATGAGTAAATGAGTACTAAAAAGTACCCCACACCCCAAAAAAATAAAAAATAATATGTGATGAACATTAGTACAACTCCTTTTAAGATACCTCATGTAGCAAATCAACATCCTTTCCAGTGAATTCAAAGTCATGGGCACACAAGCACCTGGGTGACGCGGTTCATCCGCCGGCTGGTGCACTTGGTCTCATACTCTGGTCTCAGCTGCAGTTTCTGCTGCTCCTCCTCAAAGTCCACCAGGTCCCACTCGTACTCCAGCCGCGCCTGCCGCCGCTTCCAGAACTCCAGGAACAGGGTCACTGCAGGGGAAGGGACGCGAGAGGTCAGACCGAGAACTATTATCTGGGGAGTCAGGTGGCTGAGCGGTGAGGGAGTCGGGCTAGTAATCTGAAGGTTGCTAGTTAGATTCCCAGCCGTGCCAAATTACGTTGTGTCCTTGGGCAAGGCACTTCACCCTACTTGCTTCGGGGGAATGTCCCTGTACTTACTGTAAGTCGCTCTGGATAAGAGCGTCTGCTAAATGACTAAATGTAAATGTAAATGTAAATTAAGAGGGGAAACCTCTAAACTAGGAACTAATTATTAAGAATATCACAATAGCACGGTAGGATTTATGCCTCTGGTGTTCGATGTTGGTGGTTGTAGTGCTACAATGGGTCGAATCAAATTTGTAATTGGTTCCAAACTGATGGCCTGTAGTCTGACTACCTGTAGTAACCATAAACTGCCTCTAGGTGGTGCTCTGTGCAAGACATTGAAAATTCCAAGTAAGTTCCCTTACCCCAGATTCCCATGAAAATGGCGAAGAACAATGTCCCAAAGTTGTCAAATAGATGGGATTGCTGAAAGGAAAAAGGCATCATTGTTTCGAATGTTATAAACACAAACGCATGCATTCTTCGGCAAGTCAGACAGCCATGGTCACTTACCCAGGATGAGTTACAGGTAGAGTTGAGTTTCCAATATCCACACTTCTTATCACACAGTGGACACATGATGATGTTGCCTCCAATTTCATCACTGCATATTTCTTTACTGAAGGAGGATCATGATTATTATTATTTAAATTGTATTTGTTTTTACAAAAATACAGTACAAGATACTTTATTGAATAATATATATTTGTTATTTTAAATGTATGTGCAGAACAGTCCTTTTCCACTACTGGCCTTACCTCGTCACATTTTCATCAAAGGTGAAGAGTCCATAGAGAAAGCAGATGAGGCCCACTATTGCAGCAAAGAACAGCATCTCTGTGTAGAAGCCCAGCCAAGCGAAATACACTCCTATCTTCTCCCCGTAGTATTTCCTGTTTACAGCAAAAGATCAGAACATCCGCAACCAGTAGCTGTCCTGTTTTCCCACTTAACCTAGAGTTCCTTAAGATCATAACCAAACTCCTGGTAAAGTTCCAGGTGTAAAACCATTTTTGGGGAGCCACAAAAGCTGACAAAAAGGAAGATGCCAGACAACTTAACCACGCAGAAAGGGTTCTGTTCTCCTCTTCTGCTCTTACCTTACAAGGTTGAGGGGCTGTTCCTTGAAGAAACAGAAGAACCGGGCCCAGTGCTTGTAAAGGTCGTATCTGTCGCTCTCACAGTTGGGATCCTTGGATCTTTTCCAGTAGGAACTCTGCACACATATAGAAAGCCTCCAGTCAACCACTGCAGACATCACATTATCCTCATCATCTCCAAAAGAGACCAAACATCATCTTACATCATGTAATGGGAAAGCAGAGATGTAGGTCCCATTGTTCAACAGTCTTTTGATGCCCTTCTTGTCCTTATCCCTGTCCTCCTTGCTGTAGGGGCAGCGGGACATGATGTAGTACACCTGATTAAGAGGGAAGGTTAGGGATTAGACATCATTAGAGAAATTCCCTTTCAAACGAAAGGTGGTGGCCGCAGCAACCAAATGCATGAGATCTTAATGATGCTTTGTCGTGTGGTAGAACGATTGTTTTGTAAAGTGTCGGTCCACTTACTATCCTGTTACGAACGGAAGGAGAGAAGAAAGTCTCTTTGTTGTCAATGAGGAAGAAGTCCTCCTTGCCATTGTTGTAGGGTGCCGTGAAGTAGTCCGGCTCTGGGTTCATGATGTGGTCAGGCAGGCGGAAGGGCGTGAAGAGCCAGTTCATGGGAACATCTGTGTTGTTGGGGATGTCATTGGCCTTGAACGGTGCTTTGATCTTGAGCACGTCTGCATAGGTGGCCAGCACCTCCCAAGGGGCATGGATCTTTAAAAAGTACGTCTTCCCATTGTCTGACTCCTGGTGAGAGAGAGACATGAACAGACGTGGGAAATGATGTTAGGAAAGCTCAATGACGTGGTGGTTCTGTTCATGCTTCTGTGTCAATCTAACTCTCTTTGGAGAGGAACTATGGTGATTCCTGCTCTTTTGAGTCAAGAGGATGGTCTCATACCAACGCTTTTACGTTGATTTATATCCCTTTGGTTGTGACAAACAGTAATGACTTCTAATTCAAAAACCTGCAGAGACAGCCAGCCTGACGTTGTAAAAATATCTACCGTGATGCCAGGCTGGAGCCTTGACATAATTTGATAAGACTGATGTAATTTGATCAGCATTAGATCTCTTACCGCCTTGTCCTCCAACTCCAGCTCCAGACCTGCCTTCTGCATGTTCGCTTCATACTCCTTCCTCCTCTCCTGCAGACAAAACCATCACAGCATGTTGGCTCGTGGTGGCCAGCTTAACGTCACACAACATATCATTAGAACTCAAGACATAGTGGTGGACCTCCACTCTGAGAAGAGAGTGAGTCCCTGCCCTGGCTGAGAGTCTGGGTTCTGAGTCAGAGAGGAGGCAGTGAAAGTCCTGGGTTCTGAGTCAGAGAGGAGGCAGTGAAAGTCCTGGGTTCTGAGTCAGAGAGGAGGCAGTGAAAGTCCTGGGTTCTGAGTCAGAGAGGAGGCAGTGAAAGTCTGGGTTCTGAGTCAGAGAGGAGGCAGTGAAAGTCTGGGTTCTGAGTCAGAGAGGAGGCAGTGAAAGTGTGGGAGGGTAGATTTACGTGGCTGACAGACATGGAGCCTTAACACCCAGGTGTGAGAGCTAACAGCATAGTCACAAACACTGGGCCTTTCATCACTCTGGCCTTTATCTAAATAAGGTCTATCCCTCAGCCTGGAAATTTGGGTTAAAAATAATGACTGCAGAAGCTAGGCATTATTAACACATAGATTATATTTGTTCTAATAACTTAATAGTGTTTATGATTTATAGTGGTCACATTATTACCAGAATATTGCATTTACCACCAACAAGGCATTGGCTACATCTTAAATCACCAGTTATGGACATTATGACCCAGAAACACAGTGGAACAATTCTGTACACCATTGCACTTTCTGTATTTATTTACTGTGTGATATTTACATTATATTAGCACTGATTCATGAGACTGTCAACATAGCAAATGGCTTACTGGTTTCCTGTCTCCCTCCTTGTCTTCAACGATGTAGGACACGACAAAATCAATTCTCCGCACTCCATCCCGGAAAAATATAGAGTCTTTACTCTGCTGATGCTTGTCAACCTGGTGGGAGATGGTGAGAGAAGCTGACATCATCCACAGGAAAACACATGCAGTCTCCAGGAGAACACACTTCAATGCATACACCACCGCAGTTTTGATTACTTATGCAAGAGTCTGTGAGCAAAGTCAAATCTGTTATTTGAAACCACAGCAATCCACTGTAATCATAATGTCTCTCGGAGGAGTTACATGCAAATAGCCATTGCATTTTGTGAAGCTGAAGATGTACTTTTGCACCTTGATTAAGGTAGGAGATACATATACTTTAGTGTCAAGGCTGGATTCAGAGCATTTTTGTGAGAAAGCTGTAGTGCCTAATGACACCCTGAGAGATATCCAGCATCCCATGATTCTTGATTACACTGTTTTTATGGCAGCTAACAAGAGTTTACTTTACGACTGCTGAGATAGTAAGGGAAAGGGTTGTCAGATGTTAGAGTCTGAATAAAGCCATACAAAGAACTACAGTATACGCCTCGTCACTGTACATCATCGGTGTAGCTTGACCTTTCAAGTCGTTACTCATCTGTTATCAAGAGGTAACACAGCTCTTTTGAACGCAGCCATCTAATCTCAGACCATGCAGCTTACAGAGTGGGTCAGGCCATGTGGCCTGTTCAGAAAGAAACCCTGCACTCCCCTCTGCAGTTACTCAGGAATGAAAGAAAGAAGAGAGAAGTAGAAAGGGGAGAGAGAGAGACAGAGAGAGAGAGAGAGAGAGAGAGAGAGAGAGAGAGAGAGAGAGAGAGAGAGAGAGAGAGAGAGAGAGAGAGAGAGAGCAGAGAGAAGGAGATACTGCTCAGTGTTATTGCTACTACAGCTGTTCACAAAGCTATAAATAACTACTGCACAGTGCATTCTAGAGCTAAATGCTTCACATTACAACTGTAGTTGCCTGGGCTCAGACCCTGCTAACAGCACTGCAGGCACTAGTCAGGCACCTAACAATAACAAACAGTCAGGGAGTCGGCAAGCGAGCCGAGGAGGGCAGAAGAAGAGAGCTTTACCTCCATGGTTTTCTGCCTCTCCAATGTCTGCAGTGTTGCATCAGCCGAAAGTCCTTTACAGAGAGAGTGCTTTCCCCAGAGTGCACGGTCAAGCCACCGACCCTCTCTCTCTCCCTGTCTAAGGCGGACTACTCCCCGAGCATCCCAGGACAAGCCAGCACTCGCTCGTTCATCCGAAGCCGGGGGAGGAGAGCAGGGAGGAGAGGGGGGATGGGCAGATGGGGATGAGGGAGGGATGTGGGAGGCTCGGAGGGGAAGGGAGGCTCCTAGAGCAACATCAGCATGCCATCAGCACCGCCTCTGCCAGCAGCCCACTAATGTAATAAGAGCTCACCAGCATCACAGGAGGGGAAGTGACATCACAACACTGGGGGAGAGAGTACCTAGAGCCACAATTCCTATTTTGATCATCTAATCCAAAACGTCTCTCAAACACAACTCTTTGGGATCTCCATGGCAGGTTCTGTCAAATATTTATGGGGCTTGGTAACGATCCCAGAATATGAGCATATTATACTGGCTAGTCGTTGCTTAAAAACAATCGACCTTGGATGATAATATCACTGGACAAAGTACGGGCTCTAACAAATCACACTAGTAGCCTGTTATCTAGGCAAGGCAGAGAAGGGCCAATAGAACATAAAGTAGAGGACTCTAAAGTCCTCTCTACATGTTTACCCTTCAGATGTCACTGCCAGCTAGGAGCATCAGTCTCCACGTGTACAGAACAAGGCCAGTTTTTCCCTCTTGCTCAAATTAGCTCTTAACTAGCAGTCTGAACCACCCCCCACACCCAACCCCCAAGTCCATGTTGTGCATTGAAGGGAGGCTGCTTTCTCTGACTGGAACATCGCAGCAGCTCTCTCTAATTTCCTGTAATTACAGATTACATGTGGAATAGCCTAGATCCCTCCCTCTATACGTTTACCCACCAAAGCCTCACCACGGCTTGTAATGACATATAGATCTAGGCGTAACTTGGATGTGAATGAAGGAGGATAAATGTAGAACATGGTGCAGAGCAGGTAATTACTCAAGTATCCTGAGCAGGAGGGACTGGGAGTTTGACTGAAGGGACATTCTTACAGTTATGCTACTTAAAGAGGCTCATGGTTCCCTAATCTAATACTATTGTATTTATGGATTAAACTAGCAGTATTCAAAAGTCACAGGGGAATAGGCTGACTCTAGAAATGTTGGTGTGTTTTTTTATGCTTTTCAATGGAATGTGAACATCAGTAGCAACACATAAGTGTGTTTATCGGAGCATTCTGAGCAAAGATTATAAGCGTAGAAGGATCAGAACGCCTCAGACACAACGCTGAGCTCTGACCACATCTGACAGAGACAGAGGGGGAACTCAACCCCGCGTACCACATGTTAAGTTCAGTCCTATCATGAGCACAGGGCAGGGTTATGATTAGCGCACACACACACACACACACACACACACACACACACAGGGCTGGTCCGCCCCATACAGACCATGCTGCTTCTTCACTCCTCTATTTAACCCTGATTTAAACCTAGGATTGCCTGCAACCACAGGACTCATGGAGACCACTCTACAGACAACCCATGATGGCACCAACAGCTCATACAGGCCTACCCATAACATAAACTGTAGGCCTGTATCATTCAATTATTTAGGTAGATATTTATATATGAAAAGACGTGTGTGTGTGTGTGTACATTTGTGTGTGTGTGTGTGTGTGTACAGTACTATTTTTCTCGTTATGTTACAGCACCCTGATTTGTTTTTCTCTTCAGTGATGCAAATTGTAATCACAGGTGAGAAACTCAAAAAGGCTCCTCCAGTTTTAATGAGGCACACAAGATGCACTGAAACATTTAACTCTACAGTAGCATATTTACATGACTCACTATGATTTTCCGAAAAACATGCTTGTCCACTAGCTTTCTCAAGTTACTGTGCTATACTGAAGACAATAGACATTACTACAAAGAGACATGGAACTACTAGCATGGAAGCCCAGGGGTTGGAGGTAGGATTCAGAAACACACGAAAGCAACACACCAAGCCCTTTTACCATGCCATACCCTGGAGCGATGCTTCAGAAACAGGGCCCTCTTTCTCCAAATCTGTGAACGAACCGACTGGACAGTGAGGGGTGGAACACAATGTAGCGCCAAGAAGAAGCACTGGTACCTCAAATTCTTCATTATACACAACAATACGCTTCAGTGAACTCTAGACTGATAATGCAATTCAATTTAGCTGAATGATCCCAGGAAGACAAGCCTCCAAGGCCTATTTTCAGTCAATAGTATTAACCAAAATGGGATTGTTAAGGCAACTTCTGAGGTAGATATTAAGGGGAAACCTGCACTGTTTACAGCATGCTATGGGGATGTTACGCACACAGGAGAGTGCAGCAGTGCCTGCCATGGCTCCTGTCTTACCCCTGTCATAGTGTTGATACGTTCCACGGAGGGGGGCTCTGACATGGGACTGTCACTGTGCTCAGAGAGGGGGAGAGAGGCCAGGCTGGAGCACAGAGACTCACAGGACTCAGCAGAGGTTAAAGGTAACTTGATACCAGATGGCGGGAACAGCGGAGATATGGGGAGGAAAGATTCCATGCAAAAACAAGAGCAGTACAGTATCCAACAGCTTTTGTGCTAGGAAGGCAAGGCGTTCTGAGGACAGATCAGCGCTGGACTGGGAAGGGCAGCCAGCAACCACTTCCTGACCTGAGAATGTTGTTGTGTTTGGAACATAACGGCTAATAAAGTACAGTATATGACTCATGTTGTTGCTATGCCACTTGAGGAAGAACAAGAAGTAAGATAAAGATGCTGCATAAACACACAATTCCTCAGTGACAGCGTGAACTTCCTTTTTTCAAAGTTAACAATAAACCCGACAAGGCAATGTAACCTAATGGAAATAAACAAATTGTACTTCGCCATTTGCATGATAAGATAATGAAATATGGAAATCCACACTAATGCAGCAGACTAATCTTTTTTATTGTATTTTATTTTTTAGCTAAAATGACCTCTAAAATGACTCTAAAACTATGCCAAATAGCTGAATGTCGTTTCAGTAGATCTAATCTTCCAGGGGTATAAATACCTCCTTCTCCATTCTGTTTCATGGTCTACCATATTTGGATTTGCATGTGGAGGAGCAGGAGCGAGTGTTTACCTCAGGGTGTTCATCCTGGGGTGATCCTCTGCTGTTTATGGAGTGTGACCGGAAGCCATTGTTCTCTTCTGCAAAACAAGCAAGATGCAGGGGAGTTTACTTGAGAGGAAGTATGATTTTGTTAACATTAAGAGTCATTACCAGTCTATTGTAATAGAGAAACCTAAAACAGGGCCTTGTGGAAGCAGGGGAAATCAGAGAAAGGAGTTTTGGCAGGCGGTCCGAAATGTGGTCAAAATGTGTCCTCTGTAGTGGTAACACTTCACACAGATTCTGATTTTGATTCTGAATCTGAAGATCTGACACTGAGTAAGGCTACAAGCATGTTCTCTGTCTGGGACTCAGGCTCTGATTCAGAGTTTACCAGATTATGGTGACTTACTGCTTAAAAAAAAACTCCACTTTGAATTGAATTTCAGCTGTTTCTCTAGCTCTGAGGAAAGCGATGTGAAATGTTTGGTACAATCTTGCTGGTGATTAAAAGTACTTTGTATACCTTCTCATACTATCACTTGAAAACTGGGTCACGTAACATTTCAGCCCTGCATTACCCCTGACTTAAAGGCAAAATATCATTTTAAAATCAGCATAGTAGAATTGTTATAATAATTTACCAACAGTATATATAATTGTTTTCATACTTTAGTTTTCATTGGTTTGGCGGCCCACCTGTACTACTGTAGCGGACCACAAGTGGGCCGCGGCCCACAGGTTGCGAATCGCTGAAATCACTTTAATAACAGTGAAAGGCAAAAATATAAACTCCCTCAAGCTATATTTAGCTCAGACAGAACACATGACATCATGCTTCTCTGGAAACTTCAGCAACAGGATAAAGTGAAGTGTAAAATCTGCCACCTCAAACCACATCCTCTTTCATACCAACTTGAAACAAGGTCAACTAATCGGCCTGGAATCGAACCGGCAACCTTCTGATTAATAGCCCGACTCCCTAACCGCTCAGCCATCTGACTCCCCTTTTAAGCAACTAACAAGCACTGAGAGTGACTGGATTCGCATCTATGAACCTCATAGCATATGAGGACTGTACAACTGCTTGGAGTCCATGGAAACCGAGGGATTTAGTATACTAATGTAAAACTCTGTTAAACTACATGCTCGCTTAGCCAAAGCAGCTTTAACAGACCTGCCATTGTTCAACACAGAGAGCAGCTGATCACAACTGCCAGGCTAGGCCTTCCTTTCTGTTTGCCAGAGCCTCCACAGAGTAATAAAAGGATATGTAATAATACCATGATTAATGAGGAACAATATTTGCATGCATAACCATTGAAATGAATTATATTGACACTGAGGGCTACCAATCTCTCAAATCGTACAGCATTCTACAGTTGAAGACTATGAGATGGCAAGGGAAACAACCTCAGATACGGCTGAAGCTATTACAGATGGTGTGGGCTACTCCCTTTCTTGGTACTGAGAGAAAATATATGGATATAACACCAATAAACAGCGTAGCCACAATACCAAGAAGGCGGCCACCTAAAAGTGTATATCAGTTTTATTGTGACATCTGTACATAGATTGTATCTGTGTTTATGTTCTGAATGTTAGGGTTGAGACGGCTAAATCTTATCTGTCCATGTGATATCTTTATGATGTTTATCCTAATCTAATCACCATTACAATAAAATATTCAGGTACTTTGTCCAACCATGATCTTAAGTTTACAGATTATTCTTTGGTTTGAGCCTAAAGATTCTCTTTAGAATAGCGCGGTCTTCAAGGGTTAACTTCACAATTGTATTTTTAATATACTGCTGGGGAACATCCAGCCTGATTCACGTCTCACTCCCAGCACCGTGGATGAACCTTCCCAGCCGACTGACTTGTTTTTACTTCTCATAATTTTTCTCTGCTGAAATGAGCAGTGCTATCCATACAACGACTCAAAGTTACTTCATTTCCCACTCGCTAGCTGTTAGGGCTGCAGGCCTGGTTACAATGTTAACAGTTCAAGCTGAGCATGTGTTGTTGGTAGGGTGGCTGATTCTTGGGCTAATCTCATGCCCAAGGTGATCTGATAGTCATGTACTGTACGTTGTTCATAAGCTGTGCTGTGTCATTCTCAGTTCATGGCCATTTTCTTCTCAACTGAGAGCTGCCAACTCAATTTCTCAGTGATTCTCTCCACTGGCCTGCTGTTAAAGCTTCAAGGCAGAGGTTGTTGCCTGTGGATATTTTCAGCTGTTTATGTTTCAACTCAGCATGTGTTACTAGGAAACGTGGTTAAGTCTTATCTCTCTATTTGACATCTTTATGTCTTGCCTTGATCTCAACAAGGTGAAATGATATCTTGTCAAACATTTTGCAACTGGCTAAATTGTTGGTTAAAGGATAGGTCTTACAGCTGGAGTCATGGTTGTGAATTTATGAAAATAGGTTGAGAAATATTGGACACGTGTCCAAACTTTTGACTGGTACTGTACGTTATTACCATATTGTGCAAAACAGGAAATAAGACAATGAAGTAGCTACTAATCTATGGGTTCAACAGAACCGAAAAATGTTGGCTGACAGGCATTTTTCGGTTCTGTTGAACCCATAGATTAGTAGCTACTTCATTGTCTTATTTCCTGTTTTGCACAATATGGTAAAAAGTTGGTGAAGACGAAGTCGCAGATGAACATAGAAACATAAATTATCACTCTAATAATATTGACTTCTTTAATTACAACGTTCAATGAAAGTACTTATTTGCATACTGAACACGAGTAGGTTATACCCTACATTTTTTTTGTATGCCTATTTTGCAGATAAAAAGTTAATACATTAAGCAAATGTTTACCGATCAGCTGGTGAATAGATAAACATAGCCTATAACAAATTACAAAATAAATGGATTGTTAAACGGACAGGCCTGTGTCAAATTGTTTAAGGCAAAAAAATAGTTTTCCGATACCATGGACACTCACCACTAAAAGACACCGCCGGGCTCATCTCTATCAACGTTTCATCCCGAGACTTTGCCGTTATTCGATTCATCTTTAGTCTGCAGCCCGTTGGCACGACGATATAGGAGGATGAAACTATTCTCTTTAAAGAGAAGTCTCAGTCGCAGTCCACACCTGCATACATTTGAGAAACGAATCTATGAACTATAACGCCGGTAGCCCCTTCTGAATATACCCTGCCTGAAATAAACTCTCGTCAGAACAGGGGAGTGGCTTGACTGGAAAGATTCAACCGGCACATTATAATCCAAATGGCTCTTCTCGCTAAACTGGGAGGCTAGGCTAAACTAAAAGCTACAAGGGCTAAATGTCTAAAATGTGTGAAGATGCATAATTGGACAAAACATCACAATCTCTGCATTGCAGTGCCATTTCCTTTTATTCAGTGAATTGATGGCAGGGCATCCGTCATCGCGTTTCATTTCCAGGCACGTGTTGTTACAGTAAGGGGATATCAATGCAGGCCAGTCCAGTAGGCTTCCCTCATTTCATCCATCTGGTACCGTGCCTTTTCTCAGCCATATCATTGTTCACAACGTTCCCATCTGGTCAAATTTAGTAACACTTTGACCCCATCATCCTTCAAGTGGTTTTCAAAGTCCCTTGCCCATGTAATTATGCTATCCCTACATGTGGGGTGTGGCAATGTGCAGAAATGAAGCTGCTTATTTGCCCAACCACTTTTCATTCAGCATCATATATTCTCTTTGACGTGTGGGAGTTTTGGGTGTGTTCTAGAAACCTATGTTTCCTGAATTAATGGTGACGCCTATGTCTTCATAAATAACAGGGCATGGGTGGTCTCCATTTTACCAGTTTTCCTCTAAAGGGGAGATTGAGGTTAATTGCAATAGGCAATAGTGTAAAGTAGGCCTAACAAAGTAGAAATACTTTAAGGTACTTAAATGTACTCAGGTATCTTATACTTGACTTGATCATTTATATCTCTGTCACTACAACACTTATATTATTCTGTTGTCTCAAGCACATCTGCTGAGGAACACAATGACAGGCAGATGTAAGCTATAGCCTATGCTCAGTTAGTTAGTTATGAGTTGGTATGCATGTTTATAAAGATCCCCCAAAACCATAGGCGGAAATCCCCATCCTGGGAAAAATATGATTTGTCCCCCCCAATAAATCACTGTAAACATAAGGAAATTTAAATAATATTAATAATATAAATTTAACTTATTACAATGTAGGCATTTTTGTGTCCCCCTCAGGAATTGCTCTTGAGAAAATGTCATATAATTGTCCCCCCCAAAATTTTTAGCATATTTTCGCCACTGCCCAAAACACATCAAGACAATGTTATAGTAAATGTGTACCCAAGATCAAACTTTTTTTTTATTGTCTCATATGATTACTTCTGACACTTTGGTATCTTACATTTAAATTCAGGTATTTAAAATATTTTTATTCAAGAATAAACTTTTAACAGATTACCCAATTTTGCTTTAATATTTTTATTACAAGCAATTAAAAAAAATATATTCTAAGTGTGACTCATTGGTAACTTTTCAGGCTCGGGTTCGGGTAGCTCGAACGAAAAAAAAATCTACTTTTTGAAAAGGAGAACCCCCCCTTTCCCTAGGCTGGCTACGGTCCTGTTTTTCCAACATTGTTGAGAAAGATTGTAACAGTGTAAATTAAACAAACTCGAATGTTATAATTCACTGGGATGTAATGTCCCCACACAAAATATGAAATTTCTATCTCAAAAATATTTTGCAAGATACAATTGACCCTGGCCTCCAAGGGCACCAGAAGAGATATCATAGTCCTACGTATCTGTTGAGTTAAAGTCTTATCTTAAAGAAGTACAATGATAAACAATGTGGTATTATCCCTTTATTTTCTCCGATTTCTCACAGTCGATTGAATAAAAAGGCTCCCTGAGCTAGTGTGCTTAATTCTTGAAAATGTACCTTAAAACTTAATCTGGATCGGTCAATATCATAGAAGGCAAAAGTCAATGTGTACTTTGCTGCCTTCTTGTGTAAAATACAAGCGTAACGTCACTTACAAACGAAAATAAAAATCACTTCGACGTTCTTAGTGGGGTTCACGGTAAAATATGCACGAAAAAATCTTAAAGTTGGTTCTGGAAAAGTTTCTCACGAAGCACAACTTAGTGTTTGAGGGTTTGTATGTGTGTCATAACCTGCCAAAGGTCAAGAACACACCACAGCGTGAAGCAAGCAATAAATAAAAAAAAAACGTGACGTCTCAGGTTTCTAACAGGTAAAGTTGCTTTGACATTCCTTAACTACAGCAGAGATCGCTACAAAAATACATTTGTTTCCTGGCTAAGTACGGAAGTTGTTCACCTGTTTAAGTGCTGTATTGTATTTTTCAGGAATACAGATGCTTTTGTTGAGTAGACTACACCGAAAGGCTTCTTGTGGGCCCGTGCAGTTTTGGTGATTGAAGACCATACCAAGTCTTACCTGGATTTAACACCTGTTCATCATGCCAGGCCACAGGAGGCAGGTAGGCTCCAACGATCATCTTCAATGTCTTCACCTTCTTACCGTATATAGTTCTGTTGCTATGGTAAAGTCTAGGTCTAAGAAAACTTTTCATTAATTTCATTAATACGATTTATGTTGCTTGCCTGATTATTTAATCAGATACAGGATCAATAACATTACATTATTACACAATGTATTAAGCAATGCAATTGCATAAGCAAAGCAATTATTACAAAATAATAACGAAATAAACGATGTCAGAATAAAACAGAGAATACTTTTTAAGTCAGTTATGAAACCCCTAGTCTGATTGTCTTCTGATGGATATTCTCAGTTCATTGGGTTTAGGATGCTCTACCACCACCTACAACTATTTGCCCAAACTCACAACAGCACTTTTAGATAACAAACAATAGCTCGTTTTCTTATCATCTCTGTCAATGTACGCAAGATGGTGCCATACTTTGGGACTAAGTGTGTCTAGGTGTGTTAAAAATGTTCAGAAATGTGCTAGAAAATTCATTGACTTGATTGATTGATTACTGATTGTCAGTTTGTTCCACTTGTTGTCAATCCATTTGTGTATTTAAGACCTGCCTTTTTCTGTGTCTACTGCTCAGTCTTGAAGTCTTCCTATGGTTTGAAACCTTGTCTCTTGCTCTGTAGATTTAGTTTTTTTGAAAGGGGTTTGTTTTTGAACTCTGCCTGGATGACCACATTTCTATTTAGAGTTACTGCTTGATTTTTACACTTAAATCTCCAGTGTCGCTGATGTTCTGTTTGTTTGCATGTGGGTTCAAGCACTGCCCTGTGGTTTAGTGGGGAAGAATCTCTCACCCAGACATCCTAAATTTGATTCCTGCCCCAGCCCATAATTCTGACGCCATACAGATCTAAGATTCTGTTGATCAATCACAGTCCTCACTGAGTTAGGATGAGTAGGTGCAAGCTATCCCAGGCAACAGCATTTACAGATCAATAACAAATCAAAGAGACTGAAAAAAATGTTGTTCTTTGTTTAGTGAACAGTTCAGTTAAAATAAGAAACTGAGTTGTTTATTTTTTTTCGTAAGAAAAAGGGGGAGTTTGTTAAGTATAACTGCGCATGTGCGGTTCGGAGCGGGAAGTTTTTAGAAGTGAACAATGCCTGTGATGCACGTGTACGGAGAGCTCCAGTAAAGTCAGATATATTTGATATTATTTTGTTGTCGTCTATTTGAGTTAACACTACCCACCTAAGAATGGCTTAGGTGGACCATGGACCTTGGCTTTTTGTATTTAAATAATATAATTAACCTGGTACAGCACTGTTTGTCCATTTTAAGTCTGATTGTAATGCCATAAAGAATAAGTTGTGAACATGCATTTCATGTTGATCTGTATACTGTACTTATATATTTTGCATTTTGATGATTTTGTAGGCCAGCATTGAGCTGTTGGAATTTATTGGAGTGGTGAAGGAGAATGGCTGTGAGTCAGGTGCACCTCCACCTGTGGTAAGAGCATGACTGAATAGGTGCGTTCGACTTCATGCAGCGCCGGCGGCGCCGACAGCCGCCGCTGCAGTGAAGCTGAGAATCCCATTGGCTGCTTCAAGTCAGCCGGGCTGCAGGCGACGCCGGCGCTGCATGAAGTCGAACGCACCTAATGATTCTAGCCTAGGCATTAGACAAGTTGTCTACATTTGTGTATGCATGGGTATTGACCCCTTTGCTTTTGTATTTTCCATTTGCAGCACACTCCACCATCATATGACTTTATCCTAGTTGCAAAAAAAATTACTGACCAGGAGAATGAGGCATTCAAGAAGCAAGTTGCATTCATTGACGCACTAAAGAGGAAGAACTTAAAAATCACAGTGAGTTGTGTTCATTGACATCCGACACTATCAGTATGATCAACTGCCTGATGCCATGTCGAAATGACTTAAAGCATTCTTCATCTTTAATTGTTTTGTATTCATGATTCAGAAAATCATAGATGACGACATAGTCTTCTACGGGATTCAAGCCCCCATAGAGATATTTGATAAGTACAGGTATCTGCTAAAGGTGTCGGATGCATGTAACTGGAGTTGTGAACAACAGGATACAATACCACTCTCCACCAGGTAAGAAACATGGAACAGCACAGGTGTCTTCTCCTGGGTTTGTAGACTTTATACCTCTTGTGTTCAGAAACATTTACATGGCATTGTGTTGGATGTCCTTGATGCTACTTGTGAGGTTGATCGAACAGACTTGCTTCTACTTCTTTATACTTCTCCACAATCACTATTAACTGACTGCCAAGCTGGTCTGCTCCTCCTTTGCCATCATTCACATTATTTAATTGAGCAGGATTCCCAACCTGTAATGCAGTTGGGCCTCCAAACCAAATATGAAACATTTATAAATATAAAGATATGTATATATAAAAAATAAAATTTGTACATATTTGAAAATGACATTTTGCCTTTAATTCATCATGACCGGAACCCTAATAGTTACTGTGGCGCTGAAGGACACTTTGTCTTCTTTGTGCGCTCAAGTACATTTTTCCGTGAAAGCAAACAGTTTGGCTCCCGTGGTGTTGTTAAACATGTGTGATAAACCCAAATTAAGTGAACGGATGTTTGAGCTGTGGGCCGCAATGTGGAACAGTTTGGGAAAGGCTCCAACCTAGTTTTTCTTGATTTCAGAATCCGGATTGTCCACTTCATCTTGAATAACACCCGCACTGACACAGGAGGTGAGTATGTGTTTGCATTCGTTCACACTCTTCCAAAGGGGGTCAGATGGCTGAGCGGTTAGGGAGTAGGGCTAGTAATCTGAAGGTTGCCAGTTCGATTCCCGGCAGTGCCAAATGACGTTGCGTCCTTGGGCAAGGCACTTCACCCTACTTGCCTCGGGGGGAATGTCCCTGTACTTACTGTAAGTCGCTCTGGATAAGAGCGTCTGCTAAATGACTAAATGTAAATAATCTCTGCTGTCTCTTACTTCCATCTCCAGAACACCTGCGGGGTCTTATGAAGAAGAAGGTTTTTGACGCAAAATTCTGTTTGCATGAGGTAAACCAATATGGTGCTCTGTGTCAGTTGTCTTCCTGATCTTGGGTAGTTATACTGTGTGGTGGTTGTCTGACAGCCATGCAATGCGTTTGGCAGAGACATGGTAGTTTTGTCACAAAACCATTTCAAAAGGTGGAGGGTGAGTAATGAGGGTGAACCACAAAAATGCTTGCCATTGTTACGTAGACTGTTTTGGTATGCAGTGATACACCTATGGGCTAAATATAGTGACTTGGCATCAGTGAGACACTGGCATTGTTCGTGGGAAATGCTTATTTATTGTGAGCAGTTTAACTGGGAAAACCCCCAAGTGTCCTTGTTGAGTCATTAAAACATGAGTAATAACTGATGTTAGATTGTTTTTTCTCGCTTTCAGAAAAAGATACAGAAGGAACTAACGAAAAGCTGGGCACGATGGAGTGCTCTCTTCCAGGGGCAACCAATCACAGCAGTCAGGTTAGACTCACAACCAATCACAGCAGTCAGGTTAGACTCACAAGTCACAACCAATCACAGCAGTCAGGTTAGACTCACAGCCGTCAGGTTAGACTCACAACAAATCACCGCAGTTAGGCTAAAATCACAACCAATCACTGCCGTCAGGTTAGACTCACAGCCAATCAATTTGTTAGGTTACAATCACAACCAATCACTGCCGTCAGGTTAGACTCACAACCAATCACTTTGTTAGGTTACAATCAACCAAATACCTGCAGTTAGTTTAGAATCACAACAAAACACTGCTGTAAAACTTAATACCCCAATCTTTATATATTTTAAAAAATTGTCCAAAGGGTTATGCTCAGAGTTGGATCAGCAATGTGGACATTTTTCTCATTATTACCATACTGTTAATTCTGTTGCCCGTGTGTCAGGAACTACTTTGGAGAAAAGGTAGCCTTGTACTACCTGTGGCTGGGCTGGTACACATGCCTGCTCATCCCAGCCGCTGTCATAGGGCTCATTGTGTTCCTCTATGGGTTGGCCTTTTT
Organism: Osmerus eperlanus; assembly: GCF_963692335.1. Classification (NCBI taxonomy): domain Eukaryota; kingdom Metazoa; phylum Chordata; class Actinopteri; order Osmeriformes; family Osmeridae; genus Osmerus; species Osmerus eperlanus. The sequence goes on along the minus strand of NC_085022.1, from coordinate 21,114,452 downwards.
CAACACCTCTCCACTCATGTAAGTCTCCCCCTACTAGTAGCTGGTCATTCTGCTGTATCACTGTGTAACACCTGCTCTACTGATTTGCTCCACCCGATGTTTGTGTTGTAGAAAGGAGGTTTGTGAGTCTGACGCTGTTATGTGTCCCCTTTGTGACAAGAGATGCAAAGTGTGGCAGCTCTCTGACACTTGCGATTACGCCAAGGTATTTCGCCCGGAAGGGATGAATCATGGGATGTTGTTGGTTTTGCGTTTCATTTTGGGTTGTGAAACATCCCGTGCTTGATTGAGATGACGTCTCTCCCTGTAGGTAAGCCTTCTATTTGACAATGAGGGGACAGTTGCGTTTGCTATGTTCATGGCAATATGGGGTGAGTCACGTGGTGTGGATGTGTACAGGAAGTGGATGTGGATGTGTACAGGAAGTGGATGTGCAATGTTTTTGCACCAAGCCATGCAAATCCTGGAAACACCTTCCTTGTTTTTCAGCCACTTTGTTCTTGGAGTTCTGGAAAAGACACCGGGCTTCCTTTGTCTGTGAATGGAAGGTGTTTGATTGGTCCGAGGAGGAGGTACAGTGTGGTGATTGGTTGTCTCTGGTGGTGGGAATACACATTTAAACAACATGGAGGCATTCTTTAAAAATGAGTTTCTGCGTGTTAACAGGAGGAGTTGATCTTGGAGATTGTAAATGATGGAGAATGTGAGCCCAAAGAATATAAGCATTCCTATCTGCGCAGCACCTTGGTTCTGATCCTGGTCACCTTGATGGTGAGCGCTTTCCTTTCAAATTCATGACATCCAAACTATATCTTTTCCTTTTTAATCTTAATCGAAAGATGCATTTTCATGCTACTGTTTTTTTTTAAACTTTTACTTAGAAAATCAGCTTCAAACAACATTTCAATACTGTTATGAAGGTTATGTATGATATACGACGGTGCATGTGTAGCCGGTGTGTATCGGTGAAACTCACTCCTCGGGTATGTAACAGGCCACCCGCGTCAATGAATCGCTAGCTTTTCGTTGGCGTAGTTGGTAGTGGTGGCGCTTGGGAAGCCAGAGGTGGTAGGTTCAACTCCTGGTCGGAGCGGACAGTTGCCCGTATGCCTCTGACGGAGCTAGCAAGACCACGTCTGTTACACATGAATGCTCACGAAAGTAGCTGTGTTTGTTCTAGATGCTGCTGATACTTGGGCTGGCCCACGCCCTGGTGGTGTTCCGGGTGCTGGCTACTGTGCTGCTGGTGGAGTCCCCCTCTGAATTTCTCCGTGACCACTCCAACACAGCTGCTGTGATATTGGGGGCATTGTTGCACTTCTTCACCATTAGCATCATGACACATGTACAGCGACATCCTTTGACCTATTATGATTCTGTTCATGTTATTGCCTTCTTACTCTTGATTCCCCTGCCTGACCCTCTCTCTATTTTTGGTAGGTCAACAGGAAGGTAGCACTGAAGCTTTGTGAAATAGGTTTGTGGGATTGATTGTATTGAAAATGGTTTTGTTGTTCATTTACACTGTTGTGTTCCATGGGCCACCTAGTGGGCCAGAGGAGAATGACGTGATCTTAATATTATTATTTTTTACTTTTCTCAGAGGAAACAAGGTCCTTTGCTGCCACCGAGAGGAGCTTCACTGTCAAGATGTTCACCTTCCAGTTCTTCACCTACTTCTCCTCACTCTTCTACGTTGCATTTTTCCTTGGCAGGTGAGGTCTCCAGTTGGTTTGTCAGGTGGCAGGTGAGATCTCCAGTGTCTCTGGGGCATTTAGCTGTTCGATCAACTGCAATCGGGGTTAGAACACAAACACGGTTCTTGTTCTTTGTAGGATAAATGGACATCCAGGTGGCTATGTGCGGATTGCAGGGAAGTGGAGACTGGAAGAAGTAAACATGAAAACAGGATTTTTACTTAACATAAAAACTTAAAAACAAAGATGTTTTTTTTCTGCCTAAATCAATTAGGAGTAATTACTTTTTCATGCTATGTGTCCTTTTCATGCAGTGTCACCCAAGTGGCTGTCTCACTGACCTATTTATCCAGATGGCCATAATTATGGTGCTCAAACAGACCGTCAGCAATGTCTTTGAGTTTGCAGGCCCGTAAGTTGAGATGGTAAATGTCTTACAGGTGTGTATATGAGTTTACAAAGTACCCAGGACCATCGTAACTGTGTGTGTGTGTGCGTGAGTGTAGCTGGTTCTGCCGGTGGTTCAAAAGGAGGAAGACCAAGTTCCAGAGGAGGTGTGGTCATTGTTACCGCAAAGAGGGCTCTAATGCCGAAGAGGTGGCAAATCTGTGTGACAACTGCAAGCTAAAGGATTTACTCAGCAATTACCGTCTCAATGATGTTGACTCCTTTAGCCTTTTCGACGAGTTCCTGGAGATGGGTATGTAATGTATGGGGCTGGCTCACGAATCAAGGTCAGCGTGTTGAAAGAAGGGCGAGGAAGAAGTCCTTAAGTAGGTCATTCGGTATGAAGTTTTACGCTTCATCCACAGTGATCCAGTTCAGCTTCACCACCATCTTCGTGGCGGCTTTTCCCCTGGCTCCCCTTCTTGCTCTTATGAATAACATCATAGAGATACGCCTGGACGCCATTAAAATGGTCCGGCTGGAACGCAGAATGGTGCCCAAGAAAACCAACGATATTGGTGAGGGACCATAAAGGCTGGGTGATCATCGTCTGTCTGGGACTGTGTCTGTAAATAACTATGGTATGCATGCATTGTGTGTACTGTGCTTCATTAGGTGTGTGGACTGGTGTTTTGGAGGCCATTGGTGTGTTGGCAGTCATTGCTAATGGGCTAGTCATCGGGGTATCATCCGACTTCATCCCACGTTTGGTGTACCGCTATCATTATGGCCCCTGCGCCAGTGGCAATGTGACAGGTGTCGAGTGAGTTCGTTCGTACACAGCAACAACAACAAAAAATGGTGGCCTGTACATGTCGCTCACGGAAGTGCTACCTCAAAGCAGATTAACGACTCTCTCTCTCTCTCTCTCTCTCTCAATTCAATTCAGCTTTATTAGCATGACAGTCATTTCAACCGTATTGCCAAAGCAAGACGCACAATAACAGACAACCATACATCAACAACACCATTCAAAAACAACATAAGGAACAACAGTCTGTATCGTCCGGAACATGTGGTAACAACAACACTCTCTCTCTCTCTCTCTCTCTCTCTCTCAGCTGCATGGCTGGCTACATCAACAACACTCTGTCCATTGTACGTGTGGATGACCAGAGCATCCATAGTGAATTTTTACCCAACCAGATGATGACTCACAGTGGGGTGAACGTCACCTCCTGCAGGTTCAAACACGCTTCAGCATATATCCTTAACAATCAGATAGTTAAATAGTAAAAATTCCCCTAGTGGGATCAATTAAATTGACTTGACTCGATTCTCACAAAGCAAGAATGGTTAGGGCGGTATAGTCCAGTAGGAGTACGTTAAGGTGTAAAACTGAGATTCCTCTGTCCACAGTTATAAAGACTACAGAAGTAATGAGGACTTCAGCCTCACTCAACAGTACTGGCTGATACTGGCAGTGCGGTTTGCCTTTGTCATACTATTTGAGGTAGGAACACAGCTCTGGCACTCTTAAGCTTGACTAGTTCCTGACCTGACCTAGCATTTGTAATGACCTCTTGTTTCCATGTCCCACCTGGTCTCTCCTTCTCCTGCCTGTGGACAGCATGTGGTCGTCATATGCAAATTCATTGCAGCATGGTTTGTTCCAAGTGCACCCATGCAAGTTAAGAATGACCGACTCCATGACAAACTCCGTAGGCTGAAGGAAGAGCTTCGGTAAGGGTTTTTAGAGAGAATATCATAAATACTTTTGTTATTTGAACAATTTGAGCAAGCAACTTTTATTTCCTTTCCCTCAGGTCGTCTAAGGTACGAAAACCTTAGACAGCTTGGAGTTATATGAAGGAAGAGCACTTCAGTGTGTCTACACACCCAGATTGATGAGTCTACTGAGGAATAATATTATTACCTCAACGACTTGCATTTGTTAAAATGTATGGTCTGATGTTGAAGTGCTGGCCAAATGCATTTTGGCAAGTGTTATTGACGTTACAGTTTGTATTGTGTGTGTGTGTGTGTGTGTGTGTGTGTGTGTGTGTGTGTGTGTGTGTGTGTGTGTGTGTGTGTGTGTGTGTGTGTGTGGAGTTACTTGGGCCTGGGTACAACCTTTTACTACTTTCCTTGCAGTGTTTTGTTTTTTTTATATCCTCTTTTGTAGATTATTGACATTGTCATTGATGATTACCAATCGTCCTCACAATTTTCCTGGACGAAATTCAAAAAAATAAAAAATACAACTTTTTTGTACAGAAAACAACTAAAGGTCATACTTTGTCATCAAATTCAATTTAAAGCTATGACTATTTGAGACTGTTTAAGACTGTTTTGGCATACAAATGTAATTTTATTCCACTCAATGGTTAATAGGTGCCGACGAATAACCTTGCCTGTTCTAATGGCGTGGGGAAATATAGCCTATTATTTTTTTTGGATCGTGACTAGCCTATCGCTGATAGATAAAACCTAAATAAATAAAACCTCGTAGTTTCATTAAACAGGTGAGGAAATGTCACGTGGTCACACGTAACCACCAAACAAGTCATGCAGAACAGGTGAGTTCATAAGACAATTCGGCAGTAGAGCAAGTGAACAGCGATGTTACAGGCTTGCTTTATAGTAGGCTATATGAATAAAACACATCAATAAAGGATCTATGTTTACGGTCAAGAACGGAACGATGGAATCGATACTCACTGCTTTTATAGTGGCATGCTCCGGTTTCTTCACGGTTTTTGCTGGAGGTAATGTAAGATTACAATTCAGTTCTGTACAACAGGTATTCCCTACTTCATTCACGAGTTAATAAAAAAATTAAATCACAGACATAACAGCCTAATTAATGTAGGCCTAATGACCTTATTTTGTCATACACTTTTGGAGGAATAATGTTGGATTCGGCTCCTGATTTTAGCCTTCTTGAGTCTCTGTGTGCATCCGCAAGCAGACGAAAGTGTTGATGTAAGATGTGTTGAATCATGAACTTAAGTTCATTATTGTTGCCTTTAAGTATTCGTATTGCAGTGGTTCAAAGTTATCGAAAGCTCAATTGGTCCAAAGCCATACAGTCTCATGATGATTTACAAATGAAATTACTGTATCTGGCACTTTAGTGAACTGTCTGTTACCATGTGACTTCACTCTGGACTTCGCACCCGGATGTGATGCAAAGTCACAGTGCCGGAGCATGTTAACCTGCCATCCCTGAATTGTTTACCTTAACACGTTTTTTGTTAGCCTATTAACTGAAGATGAGTTGTTGAACTCCAGGTTTCATACTTGACTGAGCATCTTGAAGAACTGGTTAAAGAGAGTAGTCAGTTGAGGTGAAAAACACCACCATCTCGACAGATGTGTTTGCGTAAGGATTCTGAATTATTTCCTAAACTGCCCATAATACACTGCTCAGTTGAGCATTTTCGGTCAAGTAGTTTACCAATTTGCTCCCAATTGTCCTGTCTGTCAAACTGAGTGAAAACGTGGTGATAAAAAAGTTAACCTTCATGCACCATTAACATTCACCTGCATATTGTGTGTTGTCAGCAAAAATACACTTTTGTTGTACACAGAGACTACAGTATCTACTGACTGCATGCAAAGCTTTTGGGCAAATGGGACCAGGGTAACTATACCTTAAGAACCACAGGTCAGACTCCTTCACTGTACGACTCACCATCAAAGGTGATTCAAGCGAGACATATTTTAACAGTCAAGTTATATTAAAGAAGAAAATAACACAGCTGTCTCAAATGCTAGTAAATATAATATCTTAGTGATGTGTGTTTGTGAGTAAGGAATTGTGCTTCTTGTGGTAGCCATGAGTTACATGTGGGGTGAGGGGGTTGTGTTCACCACACCTGCAAGAAGGCATTTGGTTTCAGCGTGCCTTCCAGATACTAGATGGCTGTCTCAAGCTTTCAAGACCAAGCGGACAGCATGAAGGCCTGTATTGTTTTTAGCTACTGCAGTCAATAATGGGAGCTGGGTCTTGTGTTCACAGAGTTGTGCACCAAAGCCCCTGAGTTTAAGCCCAGTGGGAAGCCATCTCAGCTACGGGAGACACTGGGCTCAACGGCATTCCTGAACTGTACCGCCCTCGTATCCTGGGACCCCCAGGACCAACCCTGTGACGCTCTCGTGTCCTGGAGAAAAGATGGCGGCCTTCTTTCAAATCATAGCCTGCACCCTCGGAATCTCTCCAAATGGTGAGTTAAGAAAGTCTCAGCCCGGATCCAGATAAACTCCTTGAACTGGATTTGTTTCAGTAGCTGTCGTAACAGGGGAGATTCAGGGGGCTACAGTGTTAATCTTTGTGGACGTGTGTGCCAGGCTCGTCAGCCCCACTCAGCAGATGCTGAACAGTGTGCTGGTGGTGAGGTTGAGGGAGGAGGAAGACTTTGGGCTGTACACCTGCAGAGTGGGAAATGCCTCCACCGACTTCAGTCTGCACAATATAAGTAAGATGGCAGGAACTCACATGGTGTTGTACATATTGTGTTCACCAACCACAGTAGGCCTCATGTATGTGGAACAGAGTCTGAAAATGATTAGAAGTAGAAAATAATATTTTATGACTTTCTGATTGTTTTCATGGTTTGTGTGTGTGTGTCTTGTGAGTAGACCGCCCCAGCCACACAGCTGCACTGATAGCTTCCATGATTCTCCTGCTTATCCTCACCACCTCCTCTATATTGTACTCCACATGCCACCTCAACATCCAACTCTGGTACAGGAATAAATATGGGGACTATGAGATCAATGGTGAGGATCCCCTCTGCCACATTCATTTGCTGAAAGAAGAAAACTGCACCTCCACAATGTTTGAGAAATGTTTTTCATTTTTTTAATTCACATTCGGTCTACCTCATCAGATGGAAAGATATATGATGCTTACATCTCTTACGTAAACAATAATAACGACAGGAAGTTTGTCAACTTCATCCTCAAACCTCACTTGGAGAATAAGCATGGACACAAACTGCACCTCAATAACAACAACATCCTGCCTGGTTCAGGTAACGACAGAACACAGATATCTGCTGCGGCCAATGATGGTCGTAAATCGGAACTTGAAAAGCATGAACTTAAATGGGAAAATCTTTGTCTGCAGAGCCGTCCGCAGAACTGTTGATGAATGTGAGCCGTTGCCGGCGGCTAATCTTAGTGCTCTCTCACCCCTACCTGGAACAGGATTGGTGCTCCAACAACTTCAGGTCAGATCTTATCAGCCCGTTAGACCCACGCAGTAATGTATTGACTTGACTATGATGCATTCTGGAAAGCAACAGTGTCACCCAATGGATCCCAAACCTATTTTTCCATGACGCCATAGGTGGTCACTGTTGTCATAACATTACATCGGGCATGTGTGTTTTTCTTAGGCAGAGCCTTCTGCATGTGTTGGAGCTGTCCCAGCAGCTCATCGTCATTATGTTTGAGGGCCAATCCAAACACATGAGCAAGGAGATCATGTTTCTGCTCAAGGAGCACGAGAAGCACCTCACCGTGCTAAACTGGAGCAACTACTCAATTGTAAGGCCAAGCAAACCTAACAGCTCCATTCAGTGTTGAAGATGTTGTATTACATCACTTGTTGGTGAAATATGTAGATAGATGTACAGTACAGTTATAGTAGTAGCCCATATAATAGCCTATATTTTTTCATATTGCACCTAAATCAAAAGTTGTTTTATGCTGTGTTTACACCAAACGCGAAGCGAATTATTCGCACGAATGAAGACAATTTTCGCTTCGCGTTCGTTTGTGTTTATTCGCGCGAATCTCTAGGAGGCAACCTTATTTCTCGTCGTCAACTATGTCCGAAATGTATACTATAAACGAATACGAAGTAGTGTCGTATAGCAGAGGATGCCCACAAACAGCTACGATACTATTGCCCTCCATTTCTTAAACGTCAGTGAAATCTCAACACTGATAAACTTTCGCCACACGGTGTCACGCGAATTTTTCGCTTGAGTTGAAAATGTTCAATGAAAGACGCAATAGACTCGAATTCGCGTTTGCATTGACTTTACATGTAATCTCATCATCGCTTCGCGTTTGTTGTGTGAATACAGCATTATGCTAGAACTCCTTACCCAAAAGCCCACTAGTAAGCTTTAACTGTGGCAGAGTTTGATGCACAGTATGGTGTTATTACAGACCCCATCGTCAGTGTTCTGGAAGAAGCTGGCCCTGGCCATGCCCCGCAGCGTGGTCCTCCACAGTCACGCCGCTGGAGACCCCCAGACCCTGCTCCAGGACGACAAGGACCCCATGCTGACCCTGAACCCAGACTACCTGGACTGCCGTCCAGACCCAGACCCCTCAGGTGACCTAGGTAGGATCACCAATGACCAGCCGACACAGTGATGTAGCCTACGCGGAGAATTGTTGCATAATACTTGCTACCTGGAAGTGTAACCCGGTGCTTTGCTGGCAGGTGTGCGCGTGCCTGTGTGCAGGGCGCTCACTTCCAGAGCACCCGCTCTCCCCGCTGCTCCTGCACCAGCGACTAAAGCTAATCAGTCAGACATCGACGTGTCAGACCTGGGCTCTCGTAACTATGGAGCCCCCACGGACTTCTACCGCCTGGTTACAGACGAAGACGTGTAACCTGGACAACCCTCGATACTCCAGCCTCCGTCACTCACAGAGCGCTGTGGGGAACACACATGGGCTCTCACCAGCTGTGTCATATTTTTCAGTTTCCAAGTTAAAATATGTTACTGTATTTGAAATGTTATTGACATTGGAACGTTTCTGTTATTTTTACTAGACGTTAGGTTTTTATATTTCAATAATCCATACACAAATTTACACTTATCATAATTGTTGTAAGTGCTATAGTGCTTTAATGTTAAGGCCATTGATTGTTATTGTTAATAATTGGTCAATTCTAATCAGATTTCATATGGTTCCGACATCTTCAGATGTAAACATCTGTGATCCTCCCACAATATCCTGTTGAAATTGTACATAAGAGCTCAAACTTTACTCAGTTGATCACCTTCTACTCCAGCAGAGGGCAAAATTGAGTCAGATGTCTCATGCAAATATGCCTTATTCAACAATGGATTATATCAATAGAATAACATGTTTCTTATTCTTGTCTATTACATATATCTCTGTGTTGTCAGTATGATATGAATGTGTACGATTGTGTAAAGAAGATTAAAAAAGATAAGATGGTGTTTATACGGTCTCTAATAGCTTTGTTGTGAACATTGTATTGTTCTTGGAAGGAGGGTGTGTCAAGCAAAGGACTGTAGGAATCCTGTCTGGGCAGAGGCAGGTAAGAAACAGGGAGGGACAAACAGGATTACAAAGCCTAAGGCCCCGTCTATGTTCATACATTGCATGTTTATTGAAACGTACGCATTTTACACATCGGCAGTTACCTAATGAAAAGTACATCCAAATAATTCCATCCACAGGCACACATACGTCATAGACATATGTGTCATGACTTTAGGAGCAGAGGGGATGCATATTTTCAGGCACGGCATTGCAATACCAAAGTTAATGTATGACATTACAACATCAGCCTGGATTACATTTAATATAGTTTTCATCTGTAGTAACTAATTTAATTGTTTAACATTTCTACAAAATATGTACTGCAGCAGGCCCTGAAAGTGGATCCATATTCAATAATAAACTCCATCCAATACTTGAAAAGAAATGTGGAAAACAGCTCTTTACCCCTTATTAATTATTACTCCATAATTTGTATGTTTATACAGGTACACACACATCAGTAGTTTTGGGCATACAAACATCTATGAAAACATACAATTATAACATTCAACTGGAATTATACCTCAGTGTTCTCCAGACAACTTAAACCTACCAAAAATATAACACAGAAAAAAATAATAGATATATAATCGAGAGCATCTAAAAAGCAGTGATTATCCAAAAAATTAAGAATGCACCATTTAGATTAGATACTAGAGAATATGTTTTTAATTAACAGAGACAAACTCATAACAGAGTCTTTCTTACTGTTTCCTCAAGCCTGATAGCTAATCACCCAGGTCCCTTACTGATGGGCTACTGATGCTGTGTAAAGCCACACAACAGGGGCCAAAGTCTCAAGCCTTATCAGCACCATAAACAGCCCAACCTAGGATCGGTACCATATTCTAACTGGGTGTATGAAACAGAAGGAGGCATGCAAAACTGGTCACATGACTTACATCCATATACATGTTACGATGAGAAGCAAATCCCTGATTACTTTGAACATAAAGCAATTATACAGGCTAAAATGGGCATTAAGGGGCTTGTGAATTCAAAGTAGAAGTCCATTAGAGGACACCCACACAAGGTCCATCTTATTGTGACTTGCATTGCACTGTTAGTGTTAAGTCCTTTCATTCCAAGTGCATGGGAAGAGCCCACGGGGTCTTCCACTGTTGTGCATGACTTAAAATCACCACACTGTTTATTAGGTATACCGATCCCAAAGACCTTGCACGTATTGTTCTTCTTTAGATTGTCAAGTCTGCAAAGTCGTTTCGTGTGAAGCCTTTCTGCAAGAGACAAATGAGAAAACCAAGTGTCAGCGTTGTTTATGGATAAATGAACGCCACATCAATGTAGGGTTTGATCCTGGGAGGCACTAACAACACCTGTCATTCTCTTGTTATTCGTTTGAATATCACAATGACCTTTGAGACTAGCTTCATTATTCATCCAGATTTGACCCAGGCTGTTCAACCTTTTAGAAGTAAACTCCATCTAGCTTGCAGACTAAGTGAACAAAGAAGTACTGAGTTGTTGGGACATGCTGATCAGGAAGTCAGATAAAAGCCACAGGGCTGGGAGTGGCATGCTCCGATCTCCTGCCAGACCCCTCCCTACTAGGTGTGTCTGAGTGATTATAAACACAACACGAGTGAAAACTGTTACGAATCTCAAATGCTGAACATGAATCACCCTGTTCTGGGTAATACAGGGTATGGAATGTGTCCCTATCTCACACTGAGAAAGAGAGACAAAGATTTGAAAGAGGTGTAGATGACTGAATGTGGGGATTTCTGTAAAAGGATTCAAGTGAAATCTCAAACTGATGAAGATCAATCCCAAAACGTCATAATTTCTTTGTGTGTGTGTTTGTGTGTGTCTGCTTATCTACGGGCAGGGATCTGGTAGAACAGGAACATGATACACTTGAATGTGGAGCAGTTAGAACACAGAAATTCTACAGGGAATATCCTCAGGCGTCATTATTAATACATGTTCCCAACACCTGCTGTAAGTTCATTTTATAAATACAACATGCTGCAGAAGCAGATCCAAAACATTGACTATCATCTCCCAGAAAGACCTCAATGAACCCCTTTCCCGGAACGTGTTGTTAAAACATCGTCAGTAGCCTCAAAGTGAGAGTAAAACTTTCACAGTGAATCGGTGTAACAAAATGGCCACACGGTCGCGTTCTGGTCACTGACCTGTTTGTAGTCTTTGTGTAGCTTCTTGTACTGAAACATGTTGGAGAGGACAGTAGAGGCTGCCTTGGCAGCTTTCAATTTCCCAGGACTGGAAAACAACAGAGGCAAGTTAACAATGAGCGTCTGTCCTTGGGAAGCGAGGGCATGCAAATCCGAGGGAAATTCAGTGTTCAACCACATGATCTAGGAGGTCTCTCATTTGTGAAGAACTATGATGTTTTTGGTTCACTTTGTATATTTGTGTATGTGTATGCATATAGCTGCAAATTAACACAATTGCATTCCTTCCTCACTCCATACCTGCTGTCATGGGAGTTCTTGATTGCCACGAGTTTCTGCAGTCCATCAAAAAAGGTGACATCTCTAGCGGCAACAGAGCTGCTAGTCACCAGGTTGTTCAGGGTGCCACAGATGTTGACAACCACTTCGCTGGACGGCAAAGTCTGACGACCATCGCTAGGCAACTTGGACACCAAATTGTTCACCACCTTAGTAGCTGAGGGCACAAACATTTGAGTCAAAGGTTCTGTTCTTTTCTAGACAAGAGAGACAAGTTTTCCCTGTTTCTTTGTTAGTCGTCTACAAATGTGAGACTCGCAGTTGTACTCTATGGCTCTCAGGGAGATGATTGGAAGTGGATTATCTTACATTTACATTTAGTCATTTAGCAGACACTCTTATCCAGAGCGACTTACAGTAAGTACAGGGACATTCCCCCCGAGGCAAGTAGGGTGAAGTGCCTTGCCCAAGGACACAACGTAATTTGGCACGGCCGGGAATCGAACTGGCAACCTTCAGATTACTAGCCCGATTCCCTAACCGCTCAGCCACCTGACTCCCAATGAGAGATCCCAGTGAGAGATCCCAGTGAGAGATCTTGCGACTGATGTCGATGATAAAGAGAGTGACTGAGGACACTGACCAACGTCATTCTTGTCCTTGGCATGGCGGGACAGGTTCCGGAGGAAGCCAGTGAGAGATCGCAGCTCCAGGTCGTTGTTGGTCCGTAGGAGGTCCAGCACCAGCGGCAGCATCCTCTCCTGCTCCAGGGCCACACGGCTCAGCACTGACGCCCACTGGGGGAGGGAGGGGAGGAACAGGAAAGCAGGAAAGGGGGAAAAGGGAGGAATGGGAGAGACAGAGCAGGATTATTCACTGTATCCGCAATACTTTATACTATATATTGTAAATAGGGAGTCAGGTGGCTGAGCGGTTAGGGAAGCGGGCTAGTAATCAGAAGGTTGCCAGTTCGATTCCCGTCCGTGCCATATGACGTTGTGTCCTTGGGCAAGGCACTTCACCCTACTTGCCTCGGGGGGTATGTCCCTGTACTTACTGTAAGTCGCTCTGGATAAGAGCGTCTGCTAAATGACTACATGTAAATGCATATTCTATACTTATTTGGTCATTCATATATTTTGTATCCTTCTGACCTCCTGGATAGTGTTACATATCTACCTATCTACCTACTGCTGTAACAGTGTGATTTCCTAGCTGCGATCAATAGTGCTACTCTACTCTCCTCTGATCTGTGAACACTGAAACACAGCCTTAGAGAGCAACGGGCAGTAACTCAACAGAGGAGTGTTCTGATCTTGGAGGCGCTGAGTATGCTTGTGTGTGTGTGTGTGTGTGTGTGTGTGTGTCCGCTCACCCGCTTGTCTCCTGCTGTGACGTTCTGCAGGGCCCCAGCGGCAGCCTCGCGGGTCGTCGTGTTGATCTCACAGTGTTGCAGCACGCGGTTGTACAGACCTACCACCTGGGGGTGCCACAGCCACTCCAGCCCCTTTGGCACCCGGGCCACCTCGGTGAACGTGGACAGGTCCTGGTTGTTTCTCTGTAAGAAGAGAGACAGGGTATGGAGTCACTTCAAACTACAAATGAGAGGATCCAGGGGTTCGTCAGGGGGTGTGGGTTGAGTGGCAGCTGGACTGGATCTACTAGAGACGTACGTTTTTGGCTTTTTTGCCCTGAGGGGTGAAGCAGCCGATGGCCTCGCCTTTGGAGGAGCTCTGAGCCCTAGACGGTCCCTCTAGGCGCAACATGGCGGAGGGAGGCATCTCACTGTACAGCTGGTAGGAGAGGTTCCTCAAGACACACACAGCATTCTCAACTCCCTGAAGACACACAGACACACACAGTGGTGAGAGTTCAAAATCAAAACAAACATTTTTGGGGGGGGAGTTCGGGTTAGTAAAGGTTTAGTCAGGTTCGAGACAGTCCATTGTGCTCCGCCTCACCTTATCTTCAACTTTTTGGCACTCCAAGGAGCTCTGGATGTAGGACACCAGGGCGTCCACCAACCCATTAGTTTCCCTCATCAGCTGCCGAGTTTTCTCGTTCACCGAACTCAGGTTCCTGGGGTCAGCAGGGCACACGAACAAGCCAGAGAATGAACATAACTCATAGTTACGTAAGCTAATTTACAGTACCTCAAGAATAGGACAGACCTGTGGAATGTGGAAAACACCGAACAGAATGGTGTGTGTGTGTGTGTGTATGTGTTTGTGGTACTGCCTGTGTGGTACCTGAGGCATCCAGTGGTGTTGTAGAAGATGTCGGTTTCGGAGGGGGTCTGTTGGATGCTCTCTGCGTCTCCGCTTCCTGATAGGGGGATGAGGATCTTGTCTGTCAGCTCAGGGAGGGACTCTTTGGCCAGTTTCTCCTTCAGGTTGTCTTTGGAGGACAGGTTCCACAGGATCCCTGCACAGACAACCGACTGTCAATGAGATGCATTTTGTTTTACCTCAGACAAGAACCAGGATTCGTTTGTATTCAAATGTCTTCCTGGTTGTAACTGAAAGAAAATCTCTCTTTTTGTATATGCCGACATGAGGTGTTCTGTGTGACCAATGACCTATGACTAATGCCACGGAAAAAGTCATGTAAATCAGTATGCAGTCAAAACAGCTGTGTGGAGCTTCTCCCCCGATACAACAGACATGACATGTCTGGATATCGAGACAAACCTCTTATTCCTCCAGTCTGCTAAAATGGTGACAGGGCCCTGATTCATAGAGGGAGTGGCACTGCAGGCTCTGCAGGCCTAGACAAATCCCGTACCATCTCTCCTATCACACCTTGACAACCGAGGGCTCCTCCTACTATGTACACTCACAAACACACCCAACCCAGGTCAAAGGACTGTGTTCCCGCACCCACTCCTGACAGCACACGTATAAGCACCAACATAAGTACACTTTCCCTCCTGTTCTGGATCAGGCTGACCTGTTCGTCATTGTAAAACTTTTAAGATTGAAGGTTTTATGACTTTTAGGTTTTATATATATTTTATTTTTTCTTATCTTTTTATTCAGAAATATTGCTAATTTGCTAAAAGGATGTCGCAATGAAGTGGTCACAGATTTACATTTCATAATTCTTCAGTAGCAAAACTTTCTTGATATGGTAGTTGTAATTATTCATTAACAACAAACCAAAGAAAATGTGCTTTTGGTTCCATATAAAATGTCAAATTTCTTTAAATAATGGGTATATTATATAACTACACCTCGTAACATAACAAGAACAATTCATCACAATGGAATTTCAAAATCCAAAAAGCCCAATAATAATAATAATTTGCTGCAACCACAGGTTATGCTGACGGAACAGAGCTACTACACAGGTAAACCTCGTTATGGGGGTCCGATGGCTGAGCGGTTAGGGAATCGGGCTATTAATCAGAAGGTTGCCGGTTCGATTCCTGGCCTTGCAAAATTACGTTGTGTCCTTGGGCAAGGCACTTCACCCTACTTGCCTCGGGGGGGAATGTCCCTGTACTTACTGCAAGTCGCTCTGGATAAGAGCGTCTGCTAAATGACTAAATGCAAATGTCATCCTACCAGTGATGTTTTTGCGGAGCTCGTCATCATGCTCCTTCAGGGCTTCGATGAGGCTTGGGATCCCGTCCTCCTCGATCAGGGCCACTTTGTTGTCCATGTTTTCATAGATGAGGTTGCGCATGGCCCCAGTGGCGTAGCGCTGCACCTCTTCGCTGTTGCTGTTGAAGAGCCTCACCAACTCAGGGATCCCCTTGCAGCGGCGCACCTGGGCGAGGGAGAGAGGGAGAGTTGTCTGAAGTTAAAACTCTGTGCAGTTCCCCCCCCCCCCCACTTGGGAAAATGTACAGTACCAGTAGCCCTATAGCCCATATGAGCTTGAACCTAATATATGGTAGCATCCTAGTATTCTTGCTGTGTTTGTGCTATAGTAATGGTTGACTGCTTAGCATGAATGGCATATAGTACAAGTTTAATAGTAATTAACTTAAGAAAGAGTTGAAGTCGAAGAGGGGGACAAACACAGACAGTTTGTGTTCAACTGTTGATTATTATAATGATGTACGCTTATTTGTGGACACACAGTAGATTTCTTTTTTTTTTTTTTTAAGATCAGACAAAGAAGACCAAGATGGCAGTCAGTCGATCCTTTTACCTCATTCTTGGCATCGCTGTTGTTGTAACACTCGTGCTGGATGTAGGCTGCACCCAGGACCTGCATGTTAGCTTCAGGGTCAGTCAGGTACCTGATGGCTGTGGGCATGTCCAGGTTCTGGATTCTGTTCAGTAAAAAGAGACCCCGAAACCCTAAAATTACTTCATTGGCTAACAAGTGTATGCCAAGACTCAAGACTGCAGACGTGACTCAAGACGTGAGTTGTTGACTCACGTCAACAACCGGAAGAATGTAATGATTTACGAGTGTAATGTATGGTGTGTGTGTTTGTATTACTTTCATCACACTGTGGTCTTCCTAACCTCAGGTTGTTGAGCAAAATATGAAGCCTGAAACTGCCCTAGTGACACACCCAAACCAGTCCTTCCACTTTGGAGACCCATCAAAATACAGCTCATGTGAAATGTTCATCACACACTCTCTCACTGAAACCTCCCTGTTCCTATTGAATTTCAGTCTGTTCACTCAACTGTCAAGGGGAAGTGTTAGCCATACTGTGTCATTTGATGATTTCACCCTCCGGAAATCTGTCAATTTAACACGACAGTGCTGTGTGTTTCTAGCACAGATGGAGCTTTGAGACAGTGGGGATGACCATGGTCGTGTCTTACCCGTTGAGGTGACTCATGCTACCAGTGAAGTCCATCCCGTCCACGACATCCATGCCCTTGCCCACGCTGTGGACACTCTTAAGCGACATGGCGCGGGACATGGTCGGTCGCTGCTGCATGATCATAATGTTTCCCTGGGAAACGGAGGGCATGATGAACTCCTCCCCTCCGTAGGCGCTGCCCACGGTGGACATCTGGTGCTGCATGGCGGAGCCCCCGGACATGGAGCCCCCGGACATGGAGCCCCCGGACATGGAGCCCATGCTCATGCGGTTGTTCCTGTTGTTAATCCGGCTGATGGTGCGGTAGGCTGGACCCTTGAAGGAGTGAGTCTGGACCATCATCTCCCCCTCCCCTGCAGCCATGCCTCCACCGCGGGCCAGGGTCCCACTCACTGAGCCCCCACCTTGCCTCATCTGGGAGCTGGAGTAGCTGTTGACGGAGCTGTAGTTTGGCTGGCGGACGAAGGTGGCGTCACGGTCGGAGATCAGGCTGCCCTCACTGCCGTCCTGGGCCATCCAGGCCGCCACTGGGGAGGGCTGCTGAGGAAGGGTGTGCAGCCGCAGGGAGCGCAGAGATATGGTCTCCAGATCAGGTCTGCTGAGGGTGCGGGTCATGGGGACCACCTGCTGCCTGGTTCCCTGGTAGCCTCCTAGACGTATGTCTTCATGGTGGTACACACTACCGCCCCCACCTCCTCCTCCTCCACCTCCTCCACCCATGCTCATCCTCTGGAACTGGCCCATGTCTACAGCCGAGCGTGTAGAGAAGCCACCATGAGATGTCTGGGACATTCGGGGAGCCTGGGTGAATGGAAAAGCAAGAGTCAACACATTTACATTAACATTTAGTCATTATCCAGAGCGACTTACATTAAGTACAGGGACATTCTCCCCGAGGCAAGTAGGGTGAAGTGCCTTGCCCAAGGACACAACGTCATTTGGCACAGCCGGGGAATCGAACTGGCAACCTTCAGATTACTAGCCCGCTTCCCTAACCGCTTAGCCACCTGACTCCCACAAGGTAGAACACGACCAGCATGAGTCATCGCAATAAGGGAGTGGTGGAATGCCGTAGACTATATTGACGTAAGTGACGTAAAAGTCTTTCACTTACGATGACAAGGTTTGCTCAATTGTGGGTTTACGTTCGACAGAAAGTGGTGAATCACATTTAAAATGAAGAGTGTCAGTCTACTGTTTTGTGAGGCTTGATGAGTCAAGACATCTCGTTGGAATAGTCTGTGATTAGCTACAGTGTAATAGCATTACAATGTTCTCCGGTGCTACTGGAAATAGGATGGAATCTAGAGGGAGGACTTAAGGCCCAGAACTGGCTAGTAGGAGAGTGTAAAATACCACACTAGTAGACCCCAGAGAGGCTGACTAGGCTGTGTGAAACCAACAGAACGACAGTGATGTATTAGTTGTTCATGAAAGGACAGATTCATGCAAGCAGACGGGTTTGAACACGGGTGGTTGTTTTGCTTTGAGATGTGGGTCTGTTTTACTCACCATGACTGGCCTGGAGGGTGCATACACATAGGACTTGGAGCTGAACCCTGGGCTGTAGGTCGAGTACTTCATAGCTGAAGAAACACCATATTCTAGAAATAAAGATATATAGATATTGTTTGAAATAAACGCATTTACTAGTGATATGACAGATTATGAAGCTAAGACAGTACAATTGGCTATTTAAGTAGAGGAACCCTCTGCGAATAGTTTCTCTCAAGTTTATAGATTTCTATAAAACCTACTGATTGAATGATTCTAGCTGGATCATATCCTTTATCATAATGATGTTTGGAAAGACTAAGTGGTTTCAAAAGGACATTTGGGAGTTACACTTCAGGAACAAACTTAATGACCTGAAATGGCTGTAAAGCAGAAAAGGTTGACTTAATCACAAGTCCCATAAAGTGTGTCACCTCACTGTCAGCCACTGAGACCATAGTACACTAGCCTATAAAATATTTTCATGGAATGCAGTAACATATACAATTCCCTCACAGCCAGACATTCAACACCTGATCTGCTGAACTGCATGACCTCACTGGGTCACCCAATGCTAGGAGTGTGTGCTTTATATGGGGAGTCAGGTGGCTGAGTGGTTAGGGAATCGGGCTAGTAATCAGAAGGTTACCGGTTTGATTCCCGCCCGTGCAAAATGACATTGTGTCCTGGGGCAAGGCACTTCACCCTACTTGCCTCGGGGGAATGACCCTGTACTTACTGTAAGTCGCTCTGGATAAGAGCGTCTGCTAAATGACTAAATCTAAATGTATATACTGTACTTGCACCGGTCCTACACTCTGGCTACACAGTGTCAGACTCGCTCCATTAGAACAGCATTGACAGCAACAATCCCTGGGCTCTTGATAGGAGAGCTGTGTGGCATGAAGACACTTCATATCAGGAGCAGAAGACAACCGGCTCACTGACACTGTTGGTCACTCAAAATCAGGACTCTCTTGTCTCAATACAATGTCATATTCAGAGGCAAAACGTCAGTTGTTATAGATGTCATTTTCCATGTGTACAAATAACCTACTGTTAAACACTATCTGAAAGCCTGAGGCTTGTGTACACTGTTTATGGGGAGCGATAGAGAGCATGACTTCTTATGGAAGCCTAAAATAATTTGAATGACTATAACTCAGATATTTGTATGCAACATCCTGACAAAGGCAACATGTGGGGACGAAATAAGCACTACGAAATAAATCATCTGATCACATGTCAAATCTTTCATGTTTCTGCAAGTCCTTCGTTCAGTGAGAATGTAATTATTTGTGAGAAATGAAAGGGAGAGGCCAGGGTTGT